>NC_092228.1:5283261-5313261 GCF_036320965.1 Panulirus ornatus
CCTGTAGTCAAATGAGGCCGGGTATTCTAGAGAGAAACTATGTGAACTGTAATTGTTGATGCATTGGCTTCATAGGAAGGCTGATTTTACAGCCAGCAGGATTTTCTTGCCCTCCTTCGGCTATTTCCTGCATGCGCTGCTATGAAATGGTTTAGGAAATTTATCTCCCAGAGAAGTCATCATCTTTGCGTCTCACGAAGACTTTTGACCTGTTACGGATCACGTCGACTCGAAACCCAAAGTAAAAGCGAGCAGAGATTGATCGCGGGCGTTAAAAAGTGCAAGTGAACGAAACGCACCGAGACAACCAAAGCGCAGTGTAAACATAGCAGTTGCCATATCTTGCTAGGAAGTTTAATACCCCTCGTAAACTTTAAAAGCTAGCCAATATATATATATATATATATATATATATATATATATATATATATATATATATATATATATATATATATATCGTATTGTGTTAGGTATTATATGCCGTCAGTGACATTAGATTTATACTTTAGGTGTATTGCCTTCGCTAATATATTGTAGCAGGGCATTGCGTTCTGTGACCCCTCTTATTATGGTAATGAAGTGCGTCTGCGACTGGTAGGAACCTACACATAATATATGTTTAAGTAAACTGTATGAATGTTCTTTGCTGCGGACTTGGATACCTTCAGAAAATGAAAAAAAAAGCTGAGAAAATTACACCATTTGAGTTGTGTGTGAACAAGAATGTGCTTTTGGAGTTTTTTTTTTTTTTTCTTAACTAGATTTTTGGTTAGTTTTTATTGCGGATGTACGGCACAGGATTTAACCATGCGTTGAAGCACAGGTTGGGGATTAAAGATATTTTATATCCACTTTGAAAAAAGTCATGAAGACAGCATTAATATCGAGATTTATTAAAGTCTGCCATGTTGCTGTGTAAACTTGCTTTTGAAACTAATATTTTAGATTTACGGTCAAGCCGCGCCGACGTTAATTGAAGATCGGAAGAAAATATAGTATGAGTAAAGACCCTTGAGCAAATTTGCTAGCTTCATATGTTTGCAGTGCAATAAAAGGTAATGAAATAGGACTAAGTAAATATGGAGGTATAAATTTATTTTCTTCATTATTTGATAATCATCTCAGATTACTGGCGTTACAATTACACCAACTCCAGGTACTCTCTCCAGTGCTACCATTAATAGTGATGATATTAGTGAACGACTGATGATGATGATGATGATGGTATTTTTTTAATGATCGGTACGAACAACGACAATAACTAAAAATGATTATAGAACATAGCATCCCATTTTCTGTTCCGGCGGTGCGCTGCAGCCCGCCATCCCGGCTGCCTCTAATAACATTGTAAAATCGGAAAACAATGACGTTAATCTTATCAGGGATTATGGGCTGGATTTTTTCGATGTTAATTACGCCACAAGTCACTACATATTTAGGACCGTGCCAAGGGCGGATGCAGGGTATCCGAAAGTGGGTGGGTGGGCCAGGAGGATTATAAATTTGTAACATCGATATTATCAGTAATCCCGCTCCCCTTGCATCTACTACTACTACTATTACTACTCCATGTACATCCACCACTGTTTTGATATCGACGTACAAGTACTTAACGACGAGGTTATGCCGAAAAGGTAGAGCAAGTGCGTATGGCTCAACGCACGAAAATCTACTGCGTTAACAAAAATCGATTCGGGTTGAGTTAGGTCTTATTGTCGTATCTGAGACGGAGAGTTATGTCAGCAGCCCGAGTGTAGGCAAGGTTAGTAAAACTGCAGCCTAGCTGGTCAAAGAAGTGGCACATGACAGCCAGTAGGGATTGGAAGTAGCGCTCACCACCTAACTTGCTTGATTTAACAGTCAATCTTGGGCTCATCTGAACTTCTTAGCCATTTAACAAGGCTCCTTCTGAATATCTACGTGCTCATTACACGTGGATTTCCAATCTCTCTTGGTAGTACAGTGAATGACCTTTTCGTGTTTGTTTGTGGGCACTCGTAAACTTTTGCTTTACTTAATTTTTTTCCAGGCATTCTTTCGTATGTAACCTCTGTAGTGATGAAGATTGATGGAGGGGTCAGGAAACACAGGGTAACAAACAACGTCATGCTTTTCAATGAGTTGCAGAGGTGATTTAGATTGCGTCGAGTTCTTACAAGTGATGCGGGACTCGGTAAGGTGATGTTAGACGAATTAAGAGGAGTTGAAATTGGCAGGGTTTCTTTGGCGACGATGCGTGAGGTGTGAGGTATCGTAAAGGGGAGAGTTGCGTTGGTGCCGGATCTCACTGAGCTCCTGCAGAAGGGAGGATGCGTTTACTGAGGTCCTGCGTTCGTGGGCGGTTGCCGGAGGAACAGTTATTGTTAACGAAGCTGCTCATCATCTGAAGAAAGTTGGTCTGACTACTCAAATGCTATTCGACCACTCCACAACTAATCACACACCCATTTCAAATGGTAGTTAGATGGTTAGGTTAGCAGAATGAGGCACACCGGCGTAATTGAGGGTAGGGGGCTGACTTGACCCACACTCATACTGCAACTTGACCTCTGTTGACCTAGATTTCCTGTTAACTAACAACCTCAGCGTACCTGAACTTGGAGTCGTTAACATTAACGCTTCCGGCGCCGACTTAGACACACCAGTTTTAAAACCCCAGCCGTTCGTCGTTGTTTATAACCGCACTCGGGTTTGTGGTGCGAAGGTCAGCGGAGTCTGAACTCTTGTTTCCCAGTCCAGCAAGGAAGGACCTCGCACGGAGGAGGCACTAGGGTGAGCGGCGGACGGCATCCCGGAAAATATGAATGTTCGGCTTACACAATACTGGGGGATCGATCCAGGTACCGAAGATTGAAGCTTGAGTTCGCATCATATATATAAATATATATATATATATATATATATATATATATATATATATATATATATATATATATAGACGCCCCACATATTTCATATTCTTTTTTGTCTCCAATGTCCTCTGCACTTTATGCCTGTTTCGTGTATGATGTTGTTTGATTTTTTTCCCGACTTTACAATGAATTTTCCCACGATTGCTTACTAGTTCCATTTCTCGTATGCCTTTCCTTCTCCTTTCCATCCCTTTGCACACTGGCATTTTTTCGTGTCATTATTTCACTGACATTTTTTCTTGTCATTATTTCATGCCTTCTTTTTCTTCGCTGTCACGTCTCAGTTTTCTAGGTAAATTTTTGAATCCATATTTTTGTTTTAAGTTTTACCATTTGGTCAATACCATTATTATGTTTTGCTTCGCGGTGTTCTTGCCCTCCCGAGATATTTGTTGTTGTAATTTCTTCCTAATTCGTGTTGTATCATTTCAGTAAAAACAAAAAAGAAGAAAATTTCAGAAATCCTTCAGATTTATCCATTTTATATCCAGGTGTTTAAATAAATTGTTCTCAAATAAGGTTCTGAAGTTCGTCCTGCGCTGTTGTTTTCATATTTTGATAATTTCTAAACTTACTCTGACTTGTCTTTTATCAGTTCGTATGATTTATCTTGTATCAGTTTGTATGATTTATTTTGTATCAGTTTCTATGATTTATCTTGTATCAGTTTGTGTGATTTATCTTGTATCAGTTTGTATTTTTTATATTCCTGGACTGTTAGCTTCTTCAACATATTTTTCGTGTTTTTCTCCTTACTGCCATTTTCTCTCCGTGAAGACTTACACCTTCGCTTGTTATTTTGTTCTTCTGTCGCTTTTGACGTTCCTTAGTTCTTGTGTCATTATTGCCGTTCCCTCGTTACTCGTTACTTCATTTTCACTGCTTGTTTAGGTTGTAATTGTTGTTCCCGTTGTAATCGTTATGGTTATACTTTTAATTCATGTAGCTGTCTTTTCTTACTTTGGTTTTGTATTGTTTTCGTCGCCGTTGAGATGTGGCTCCCTCCACTTCTGTTTGCTGGAGTTGGTGTCGGGTGTTCAGTGGGTCGTGTGGTAGTGTGGTTGGTGGTGGGTATTCAGTGGGTCTTGTGGTAGTGTGGTTGGTGGTGGGTGTTTAGTGGGTCGTGTGGTAGTGTGGTTGGTGGTGGGTGTTCAGTGGGTGGTGTGGTAGTGTAGTTGGTGGTGGGCGCTCAGTGGGTCTCGTGGTGGTGTGGTTGGTAGTGGGCGCTCAGTGGGTCTCGTGGTGGTGTGGTTGGTAGTGGGTGTTTAGTGGGTCGTGTGGTGGTGTGGTTGGCCTGCCCGGGCAGCGTCCGTTGGGCGGGAGTCACGTGGTTTGGAAGGGGTGTGCGGCTTTAACGTCCCGGCCACGAGACACTGGGGTGGCTGGCTAGCCCAGTCGTGTCTTCCGGGGGGCGACGACCCCTCCCGCTCTCCCGCTCCGCCCGCCCTGCCTGCCTGCCTGCCTGCCTTGCCGCCCGCCAGCCCGCCCTACACTGCCTGCCACCCGCTCCCCCACCCTTAAACTGGCTGTCTGCCGCCCGACCTACACTTTTTGCCTGCCACCCGCCCGCCCTAACACTGCCTGTCTGTCTGCCGCCCTCCCGCTCTGCCTGCACATCAACCCATCCTACATTGCTTGCTTCTCGCCCAACCTATACTGCCTCTCGCTTGCCGCCCGCCCGCCCTTACACTGCCTGTCTCTCGCCCGCCCTACCTAGCTTTCCTACCGCCCGCCCACCCCTAAACAAAATGCTTCGCCAGTCAATAACAGATTCTAAGCTTTCTAGAGACTGTACATTCACAAACTTCACCCCAGTATGTGAGAGGAAAGATGAGTAGTGTGCTTTGAATTGCCGGCCGTTATTAGCCTCGCGTGTGCTTTAGGTAAAACCGCACTGGAAAAAAAGATAATTAGACATATTTGTTAAATTTCTAAATCGCGAATTGATATCGGGCAACCGGTAAGACTTTCGCAACAAAAGCTCTTTAAACAAATTTACCACAAATTTTCAATTTTTATGTGATGACTCAAAATTACCCTCTCCATATATAATCTACCTAGACTTTCCCCCCAAAAAAACGTATCAGATAACACGCTGTACCACGTCAAGTATTGCTATGTAAAGCGAAATGAAAAAAAAAAAAAAGACGGAACAGAAGACGGAGTGCGTGTATGGATTAGCAAACTGACTCACCGACGGAAGGCGACGTGTGATTTTTACAAGAGTGGTCAGGCCTGAGTCAAACTGGGTGAACGTGACGGACGGTGTGTCACGGGGCTCTGTCCCTCGGTCACATTCCCATCAATAAAGTGTATTTTGAGAGATCAGATCTCGAACTCGGTGTGGTGTCTTGAGATCCATGAAATCTGCCCGCGACGCACAAGTGGTAGTTGAAAAGATATATATAGACGACTTGGTGAACTGTACGACAGTTATGAAATTGAAAGGAGACACATGTAAAGTTATGCGCTTTAGAGATATGAATGCTAGACGTAATCAGATATTTGGAAATGCACCGTCTAAAGTGAATGAAGACGAGGATCTTTGCGAGATTGTTACCAGTAACAGTCTGTGATAAAATAAAGTGTAGTGCAACAACAACAAGAACAACAATAAAAAAAACAAATTGTTGGATTCGTAGACAGGAACATGAACGACAAAACACGGGAAACAGTTTTGACTTTTTTTGTTGAACGCTTTGATAAGACCACACCTCGAATATGAGGTCCGATTCTGATCCCCAGACTTCTAAAAAAAAATGGCCGAAGGAAACGTGGGACAAGTACAGAGACGGGCGACAAAACCCATTCCAGCCCTGAGAAATCTGCTAGAGAGAGAGAGAGAGAGAGAGAGAGAGAGAGAGAGAGAGAGAGAGAGAGAGAGAGAGAGAGAGAGAGAGAGGCTAAGATTTAAATCCCTTTTCCATAAACGAACGTTGACCTCCCGTTTACCTCATACAAGATTTTTGATACATTTGATGACATTAGTCACGGATATATATATATATATATATATATATATATATATATATATATATATATATATATATATATATATATATATATATATTACTAGATACTTGAAAATGAAGTCTCTAGGCCAAATGGAATGAAATTTAAAGATAAGAGGTTTAACGCTGATGTAGGGGGTAAGTTTCTTTGCAAACAGACGTGTTGAACACTGGAATACAATGCTGTTAAACGTGAATACGAAGACTTATAAATGCCATCAAAAACCAGTTTGAGAAATGATTCATGTGTTCAAGTGTTTGCTAAATGAAAATAGATATTACCTAACATTTATATCTTTTTCTCATACCATTCTTTAGTGAAGTAGAGAATGGGATGGATACTGCAGTACGATTTCATGGAAGGATTTTCCCTTTTGAGTCTTTGTGGTCAAATTCCATGCAGGCTTACTGTACAATATATATATATTTTTTCTCCTGCCGGCTGTAGCTGCTAGAGGGAATGGAGATGTGGAGAGGGCATTCCAACCTTTCTGTAGAGAATGTGGAGAAAACTTTCCTACTGTTCTGTCTTCATCTCATCCACCTACAGTAGAGATAAGGGTAGATTGAGCGAGAGGTAGACCAGTGGGCCCTCTTCTGTCTGTCTTTCCCATG
This sequence comes from Panulirus ornatus, assembly GCF_036320965.1. Lineage (NCBI taxonomy): Eukaryota > Metazoa > Arthropoda > Malacostraca > Decapoda > Palinuridae > Panulirus > Panulirus ornatus. The sequence continues at coordinate 5,289,800 of NC_092228.1, forward strand.
TAGACTGCCTCCCTTGCCGCCCAACCAACATTGCCTGCCGTCCGCTCATTCCTATAGTGTTTGCCTTACAGCCCGCCCTACATTGCTTGCCACCGCTTGCCACCCGCCCGTCCTTTACTACCTGCCATTTTGCTTTCATGCAAGAGCGATTGTGGGGTGCTGTAGCGGGTATGGGTGGGTCGTTTGAGGGAGCAAGTGTTGGTAATACCCGCTCTGAGGTAAGGCAAGTCTCAGCCCTAGTGGATGGTGGCGCAGCGCGTGGTCTTGGTGGTGGACTTGTTCACCATCACTCTCCCTACACCCCAGGTTCACGTAACTTCCTTCCTTAACCACCCTTCCTGCACCTTAACCTCCCTCGTTAACCACCCTTCCTGCACCTTAACATCCCTCGTTAACCACCCTTCCTACAGCTTGCCTGAACCCCCTCCATTCTCACGCCACCATCCCTCCGTCGCGTCGCCGCCCTCTTCCCCACCACCTTCGCTAGTCCATGAGCCTTCCACCATGACCCTCCCACCACCGCTGCCTCCACTAAGGTCACCTCGCCCCGCCCCCCACCTTGATCTTTGCCCCCCGACGCCTAGCTGTAAAAAGAGAAAATTGTTCATAATTGATACTGAGAGATGATTGTAATCAGGATCTGGCTGGGGGTGGAGAGCGGTGCTGTTTCCAATGTCTCACCCACCATATTGTTCACTATTTTATTGTTTCCCATCGTGATGATGGAGTGTTACAGCCACGGCCCCATAGGAGTGGCGGCGGCGCCCCTCTTGGGGTTATTCTGCCGTCATTGTTTACTCGTTCGAGGCTTGAAGATCGAAAACGTGTAGCCGTAGGAAAAGGTCGCGTTGCTTTACTGTTGTCAGCTGGGGGTATGTATGTTCGATGTGAGAGGGCGTTTTTACTCCCGCCAACCTCGCCTCCCGTTACGGTGATACAGAACGTGGCTACCTGACCCACTACATCCTTGGATAGGTCGCCCAAGGCCATTGAAGAGGAGCGCTTATGACATTCCCCCCCAACCCCCAATACATCCCCACTCCATCACATTCCCCCCTGCGGTTGTTCACGATGGTATAAAGTGGGGCATACGGCACTTGGGGCGTCCGCGCGTCATTCTACGCGTCCCATCGACGGTGTGACAGTTTGTGTATACACCTACGTTGAGACACGGGGGCTCCATACTCGCTTGTATCATCCGCCAGTAACCAGTTCGCGCGGAGTTTCGTCGGCCAGTTTTGTTGGTTGCTCGATGCGGAAATGATCCGAGCAGATATGTTGATCGGTCGGGTGTGATTAGACGGGTCAAAATACAGGAGGAGATGAAGTCTGTGCTGGTAGATATGGGGATTTTTGTGTTGGGGCAACGCATATATATATATATATATATCTTTTTTTCTTCTTTCATACTATTCGCCATTTCCCGCATTAGCGAGGTAGCGTTAAGAACAGAGGACTGGGCCTTTTAGGGAATATCCTCACCAGGCCCCCTTCTCTGTTCCTTCTTTTGGAAAATAAAAAAGAAAAAAAAATTGAGAGGGGAGGATTTCCAGCCCCCCGCTCCCTTCCCTTTTAGTCGCCTTCTACGACACGCAGGGAATACGTGGGAAGTATTCTTTCTCCCCTATATATATATATATATATATATATATATATATATATATATATATATATATATATATATATATATGTATAGTTTGCAGTATTTGTTACTTTTTTGTCTATTGAGGCCATTGTACTGTACTGTAACTGCTGTACTGTAACAGCTGATCATTTTGTATCTTTAGTAGTTCTTGCTGTTATTGATGTCTGTGTATCTTGGGAGTACTTTGTTGCTGTAGTTGGTATTTCATTGGTATTCACTCGTTGATATTCCTCTCCATGGTTGATAGATTGTTTGCTGTCGCTAGTATTTTGTTTGTGGCGAGGACGTTCAATTGCTAGTGTTGACATTATTCTATATGAGGTGAGTATTTTCTGTTCGGTGATGAGTACTCTGTGTTGAGTTGCTGATGAGTAGAGACCTTGTAACTGGTGTGTCATTTCGTTTCTCCCTTTGGCATATGATGATGTCGCGGGTAACGCTGGTAGATTTGATTGCTATCAGAGGTCAGCAAACTGGAACCCGTACTATCATACGTCACAACTGATCAGGACCGATTTCTCTCTCTCTCTCTCTCTCTCTCTCTCTCTCTCTCTCTCTCTCTCTCTCTCTCTCTCTCTCTTGGTTGGTCGTTTGGGTTGTAGGCCTGTCAACTGCCAGGATCATCAAGGCCGTCCGTCACAAGCTGCGTACCCACCAGCTGAAAAGTTTCGTATACATATTATCTTTCAGGTGTTTACGTGCAAAATTCCAAGACCACGTACACTCTCGCTGTACATGCTTATCGAGTTTCGTATGTTGATATTTTATGTTCGGTGAATACTTACTTCTCTGCTCTACATGAGCTTATGGAAACATTTTGTGAACGGTGATATGGTTTTCGATATCAGAATTCCCCTTGCGATGAATATGATTATTGCGCATCTCCCTCTCTCTCTCTCTCTCTCTCTCTCTCTCTCTCTCTCTCTCTATATATATATATATATATATATATATATATATATATATACACGTCTTCAGTTAAATGGTGATTGAATAGATTTTCAGTCATTTTTATGGATGTGTCGGGTTTCACTTTCCTGGTTGTTAGTCTGACGAGCATCTTGTGTGTTGGCAGCGCTCTGAACGGCTGTTGGCGGCGCGTTATTTCGTCAGTTGACGATGTTTTAATTTCTGGTCAGCAGCACTTCGTCTGCTGGTGGTGGTGGTGGTGGTTTTGGCTTGTTCGTTCGCAGAATGTTGTCTGTCTGCGCAGACCGGGTTAGTTGTACTCAGCAGAATGATGTTGTCACAACACTGTTTTTAAGCTTGTTATTGTTGTGGCCTCTGTTGCCACTGCATCTGTTGTTCGCTGGCAGTTTTTTTTCTTCTTTTTTTAATTTTGGCACCTGGTATTGGTTGTTGGTTGGCAGTATTTTGTCTGATGGCTTTTTTTTTTTTTTTTTTGGTTCTCTGCTGCCATTGTTACAGTTGTTCTTTGGGGGCATTATTATTTTTCGCCCCTCCCGTTTTTAGCAGTTCTCTGGCAGTGTTGTGGTTTCTGCTTGATATGTTTACGCCGTTCATTGGCATTGGTGTTCGTCGTTATCCTATCTGATAAATGTTATCTTCACCCCACTTTTTATCTTATGTCTTTGGAGTCGATTTTTAAAAGGCGAAATAGAAATATTTATATATAAAAGGACTTGTTCATTATCGTGGCTTTATACATGAGTGATTATTATTACTTTTTTTCTTACTCATAAACGCTTTATTTAGTTAACCGAACACACGTGTGATCTCTCATTATTTTTAACGATATCTTATGCATGATGTAAGCGATTGATGATGAGAAAGAATATTTTCGATGTGCTTCGACTGTTTATACCTTGTATCATTTTATCTCCCTGTTATCTCTCTCTCTGTCTCTGTCTCTGTCTGTCTGTCTCTCTCTCTCTCTCTCTCTCTCTCTCTCTCTCTCTCTCTCTCTCTCTCTCTCTCTCTCTCTCTCTCTATCTTGGTTATTATCTCTGGAGTTTAGTCAGAGTCTCTTGCTTTATCTCGCGTGTTTGTCTGCGTTCCATGATCACAGCAGATGAAAAAGAGAAAGGTGTGTAATCGCTTTCGTGTCATTGGTGATCTGTTCCAGTATGTTGTCCTCGCTAGTTGTGTGTGTGTGTGTGTGTGTGTGTGTGTGTGTGTGTGTGTGTGTGTGTTTGGTCTCAGTCGAGTATTGTGATCACTTTCGCCTTCACATGTTCACAGTTGAGCATTTGTTGCTCGCTTACTTTCCCTCTCCTCCTTGCAGCCCGCAAGTCTGTGGGTTCTCCGTCGTCTCCACAGCGTCCGTCGCTACACCTGTTGGTTCTCTGTCGTATCTACAGCGTCCGCGTCCGTCGCAACACCTGTTGGTTCTCTGTCGTATCTACAGCGTCCGCGTCCGTCGCAACACCTGTGGGTTCTCCGTCATATCCACAGCGTCCGTCGCTACACCTGTTGGTTCTCTGTCGTATCTATAGCGTCCGCGTCCGTCGCAACACCTGTGGGTTCTCCGTCGTCTCCACAGCGTCCGTCGCTACACCTGTTGGTTCTCTGTCGTATCTATAGCGTCCGCGTCCGTCGCAACACCTGTGGGTTCCCTGTCGTATCTACAGCGTCCGCGTCCGTCGCAACACCTGTGGGTTCTCCGTCATATCCACAGCGTGCGTTGCTACACCCGTTCGTTCAATTTCGTTCGATTTCGTTTTCGTTCGTTTTTTGTTCGTTTCCAGATTTACTGACATCATTTTCATGTTATATATTTGGGTGTTTTGTTTCCCTTGTACAGTAATTTGCTGTACATTTCCTGTGTCTTAATAAACCTTGACCTTTTGGTACTGGCAACTGAAGCCCTAATCTCATTAACGATATATATATATATATATATATATATATATATATATATATATATATATATATATATATATATATACACACGTGTGTGTGTGTGTGTGTGTGTGTGTGTGTTTGTGTTTGTTTGTTTGTATTACAATTCGAGAGAGAGAGAGAGAGAGAGAGAGAGAGAGAGAGAGAGAGAGAGAGAGAGAGAGAGAGAGAGAGAGAGAGAGAATATCCCCGACTACGAACTTCGCCTTCGAGGAATGAGTTGTAGATCAGGGTAACCTACTTTTCGTGGGATGCTGAAGCGCTCATCAGCATGCATCTGCACATGAGGCTGCAGGACCGTGCCATCAGATGGTGGCTTGAGATGAACACGGACATAAAGCATGGTGTGTACGTGCACACGGACTTGGAAGTCACCCACGGTAGAAGTAGAGTTCTGCTACGTAAAGGAGAGCTTAAACGTACACACACACACACACACACACACACACACACACACACACACACACACACACACACACATAGTGACATCATTAAGAAGTTTACGCAGGAAAAGAAATAAAGAAAATTGAGAAAATTACGCGGAAGAACGTTGGTGGTAAACTTTCCCCCCCAAAAAAAGGAACAAACCAGGAGGGAAAACGTGGTGAGGGAGGGCAGCAGTGCGGCGGGTATCGATCGGTGACCTTGTTCTCTTATCTGGCCACACTGCTCATGTTGCTAGGTACACCCCACCGGGCTGGTAACAGTGGCGAGGGGTTGGAGGAAGGTGGGGGGGGGGGGAAGAAGGCTGGCTTCATATCCCCCCCCAACCCCTCAATAAAGCTACCCTTTTCTAATCGCCTTCCACTAGTTCCCCACCCTCTCTTTCCTCTAACCCCCCCTCCCCACCACAGCCCACACTCTACTCTCTGCACCTCTTCTCCCCACAGCTTGTGTGAGGTGGAGAGCCAAGCCAAGTATGATTTAGGGAAGGATAGAGAGTAAGATAGGAGGAGGGTAGGAGAGGATAGAGGCCAGTGAGAGCGGAAGGAGTATATATATATATATATATATATATATATATATATATATATATATATATATATATATATATATATATATATATATATATATATATCCCTGGGGATAGGGGAGAAAGAATACTTCCCACGTATTCCCTGCGTGTCGTAGAAGGCGACTAAAAGGGGAGGGAGCGGGTGGCTGGAAATCCTCCCCTCTCGTTTTTTTTTTTTTTGATTTTCTAAAAGAAGGAACAGAGAAGGGGGCCAGGTGAGGATATTCCCTCTGAGGCCCAGTCCTCTGTTCTTAACGCTACCTCGCAAACGCGGGAAATGGCGAATAGTATATATATATATATATATATATATATATATATATATATATATATATATATATATATATATATATATATAATGGATAATTTAGGATCGTCTGGATGACATAACGAGTGACCTTCAGATAAAAGAGGTCAGGTTAAAGAGGGTGACTGAAAAGTGGAGGAAGAGAAGGGAAAAATTGCAGTAGAACTTTGGTAAGAGAGACGACAGTTTAAAGTCTCGCTCCATAGACCCCTTGTCCAGCCGCACCCTTTCCCTTCAGCCCCAGAACATGGTTCCTATCTCAGGGCATCCCACCATGGTCCCCATCCCAGGGCATCCCATTATGGTCCCCATCCCAGGGCATCCCACCATGGTCCCCATCCCAGGGCATCATACCATGGTCCTTATCCTAGAACATCCCACTATTTGCATCTGATTTACCACAACCTCTTTTTTTTTTTAATTCCTTAATGTAATATTCGCTGTTAACCATCGTTCTCTCTCTCTCTCTCTCTCTCTCTCTCTCTCTCTCTCTCTCTCTCTCTCTCTCTCTCTCTCTCTCTCTACACAGACGCCCTGGTAATGGTAAAACTATACCCGGCGCGTCACATAAATGTCATACGATTCTTCAAAGATAAAAGACGTTTTCTATTTTCTTTTTCTTATTTTTTTTTCGTTATTTTTTGCTGAACGTATGACTTTGTGTTAATGCAAGACCTGACACATAACCTTTTAAAGGCTCGCGAAAGAACATGCTGCGATGAATGTAACATTAAAAAAAAAAGAATGAAAATGAATATATTTTTTTCATACATATTCGCTATTTCCCGCGTTGGCAACGTAGCGTTAAGAACATAGGACTGAGCCTTAGAGGGAATATCCTCATTTGGCCCCCTTCTCTGTTCCTTCTTTTGAAAAGTTAAGGAGAAAATACTAAATACGTACCAAAATATAAAAAAAAAGAAACTGTAGTATAGAAAACGTAACCTCAGTGACTTTATTATAACGAGATAAAGAGGTGATCGTGTGACCCGTACACACACACACACACACACAGAGAGAGAGAGAGAGAGAGAGAGAGAGAGAGAGAGAGAGAGAGAGAGAGAGAGAGAGAGAGAGAGAGAGAGGTGCTCCCAGGGGAAGGTGGAGTCGGGTAAATCGGCCATTGGTGGTCATGACTGCACAACACACCCCGCTTAGCACGTGTCATGAGTGCGTGAACTACTCCGTTGTCATGGGTGAGGGCGGGCGTAACCACCTGTTATCATGTGTTACGGTGTCACTATCTGTTAGCATGTATGGTGGTGCCGTTAGCCGTTGTCACGTGTGATGGTACAACCGCCCCGTTATCATGTGCGTTGTGGTGGCATTACCCGTTGTCACGTGTGATGGTACAACCGCCCCGTTATCATGTGCGTTGTGGTGGCATAACCCCATGTTATCACGTGTTAAAGGGCGTTACCTCACGTGTGACGGCGTTAACAGCTGATCACTCGCAGGTGCGGACAGCAGGGGGCTCTGGAGCCACACCAACGGACTGGCTCGTGACCTTCCTAGGTGGGCTCTTGTCTAGATGTTTATCATCTTTTTCACTTTATTTCTGGCCTTACTTTTTGTTCATTCACATCCTAAGTATCATTTCTACATTTGTTTCAAAACACGTAACTTCGTTTGTGTGTGTGTGTGTATGTGTGTGTGTGTGTGTGTGTGTATATATATATATATATATATATATATATATATATATATATATATATATATATATATATATATATATATATATATATTCCCGTTTTCTATATTAAGTGATATTTGAACCAGCTTTCGGAATTGATTTAGATATTTTTGCTCTTGTCGTCTCTGCGCGTTGTATATATTAGGTTCATATTCTTCGACTTCATAAAAATTCTGGTTTTTGCATATATATATATATATATATATATATATATATATATATATATATATATATATATATATATATGTATATATACATATATTTTTTTTTCTGTTGTTACGACACATACAATTTGCACTTTCACACATCCATCTTCGTGTAAGTTATTCCTGAGGTCTTTTTCATCCTTGCCCTTTCCCCCAGTTGCAGTGCACGGTAATTGATTTATTATTAACATTATCTCATGCGTTTGATTTCTGCTACTGGCACTGGGAGTGTGATAGTGTTGACGAGGATTAATTATTCCTCCTTACTGGTTCTCAAGTCTTGGGTGAGTATTCAGATGGTGGGTCAACGTCGCCCACAACAAGCCGATTTGGAGTCTTGCCTTGGCCCGGCACGATGAATTTGAATAATGTCCAGCAAAAGAAATACATTTGCAGTTATGATTTGAAGTGGGGAGAGGACTTACAGTGTGTTTTGATAGTGTCTCGTGAGAAGAAAGGCGTTGCGGCTTCCGTAAATTATGAGTTTTTTTTTTTTCAATGATGATTTACGTGTTTTTCGTTTGGTGCGGGATCGCCCCATTTGTTTACATCTTGGTTTCGTGAATGAACTGCTAGTCGGTTTTAGCGATATGCGACGAGCTTTTGTAAGCTGTAGCGTGTTTAGTGATGATTTACATTTTTGTTTAGTAAATTGTAGCGTTTCGGCAATGATTTACATTTTCATTTTTAGTAGATTGTAGTGTTTCAGTGATAGATTTACATTTCTATTTTGGTAAATTGTAGTTTACAATGATGATTCGCGAGTCGCCATAAAGGGATATGGAACATTTTAAAGAAAATAACCAGCGCACCGTTGTAGATCTTGCATGATTTACATGATGAATTACGATTGCCCAATTAGCAGTGCCTGAACCATTCCCCTGCCGCTGCTCCGTTGTGCAGCGCGTAGCTCTGTGCACGGAAACACGAGTTAGTGTGTTGCCTCTGGAACGTATTTTCCTCCTCTGGGTTTATGGATACTGGCCATTTGCCAGCTTATGTAAATGAATGTTATCTGCAATGAAACTTCTGATGATCACTTACACATATAGGATAAAAAAAAGTCTTGAAGACAAGCACCTTCTCTTCAGGTATTACTTGAAACTTTATGTATCAAATGATAGATGTTAGACGTTGATGGATAAGAAAATCCTTGATATTTCGTGTTGTTTGAGAGATACATTTCTCAGTGGCTTTAAAGTTGGTTTTACGAAATTTTCCGGTTTTTTTTTTTTTTTTTTTTTTTTTTTAGAAAATGTTTGTTTCCGTTTATTCAAAATTTAGTTATGGTAGAATGCGCTTAGTTTCGATGGGAAGAGGTTCAACCGCTCGTTGCTAATTGGTGTGTGTGTGTGTGTGTGTGTGTGTGTGTGTGTGGAGGGTTTAATGACAGGTAATTATCTCCTCTGTGAATGTGAGGACGGAGCGCTGCTGCTTTTAAACGTCTGGGAAAGTGACGTAAGCGGAGAAGCGTGAATGAGAGAAAGTGAGAGGCATACGACTGAAAGTGAAACTCGTATATAGGAGAAAGTGTAAAAACGTAACACGAAGGTGGTTTGTATCCAGCAAGGGGTAACGTGGAGAGCGGAAGGGGGAACTGTGGAGTGGGAGGTGTGAGAGAGAGAGGGGTAGCCGTAAGGGAGAGTGTTGGTGTTGGGATATGATGTAAGGTAAGGCATGAGAGAGAGAGAGAGAGAGAGAGAGAGAGAGAGAGAGAGAGAGAGAGAGAGAGAGAGAGAGAGAGAGAGAGAGACGCGGGAAAGGTGAGAGGAATGAGGCGTAAGGGAGAGTGTGACTGTTGGGGTATGATGTAAAGGCGAGGGGATGAGAGAGGGAATGAGTTGGCAAAGACAGAGCAGTGGGGTAGGTGAGGTGCGGGTAAGTGACTTATAAAGAGAAAGTCAAAGTTCGTCGAGGAAAAAGTGAGAGAGAGAGAGAGAGAGAGAGAGAGAGAGAGAGAGAGAGAGAGAGAGAGAGAGAGAGAGAGAGAGGAGGGCAATGTGAAATGCATTAAGGCGAGAATACGAATTTGATGAATAGGAAGAAGAGTTGTTTGAGAGACATTAGGGAGAGAGGGTAGAGGGAGAATGGTAAGTGAGACTGAGAATATGAGTGTATAGTTAAGGGAGTTGATGGAAATTGAGAGTTGGGAGAGAGAAAGTGAGATTTTGCCCAGGGAAAGTGATTCATTTTAGGGAAAGGTAGTTATCAGCTGAGAGTGAATTCTCCTCCTCCCCCATGTAAAAGTGAGACAAATGAAAATGAATTAATGAAAGGAAGTGGATTTGGTGATGAAAGAATATGAGAGTCGGTTTAGGGAAAGTGATTGTCACGTTTGGATAGTAAGAGTCAGTTGAAAGTGAGGGTTAAGCGAAAATGAGTCGTTTCAGGGAAAAAAAAGTTGATTTTCATAATTGGTTTGTTTTGCATCGCCAGGCGAGAGTGGGAATGATGGACGGTGGGTTTCAATCACATCTAATGCACTCGACGTCGAAGGACGATTCGGATGAAAAGGTGATCCATGACAAGAGTTTGAGAGAGAGAGAGAGAGAGAGAGAGAGAGAGAGAGAGAGAGAGAGAGAGAGAGAGAGAGAGAGAGAGAGAGCTTTGAAGGTGATGAGACACAGCGGGGGTGGTGGGGAGGGGGAATCTGAGGGAGGCTGGAATGCCGAATATTGTGGGTGGATGGGTGGGGGAGGTGCGGTGCGGGAGGATTTCGTAAACAAGGCAAGCAATGCTGTAACAAGTGATGACGGCTCGTTCCATGGTAACAGGTCGTTAGGGGAAGTTTATGATGATCTGGCAGATGGTGGTTGGGGGGGCGGAGGGAGGGTAAGAGGTTGGCGGAATAGGAGACATAAGGGTTGAGGGTGGGGTGGGGTTGGGGTGAGGGGAAGGGGACATATTCACGCGGTGAAAACGGGCTAAGATGAACGAATCTTGATAGAAAAGGTGGTACTAAGATGTATGTTCGAAAGTTCAGGGGAAAAAAAAAAGGTGGTTATAGGATTTGAGGGTTGTGGTACCAGGTGGAGGGGTGGGGGGACTGAATATTGCGGGGGTTGGGGAAGGCCTGAGTGTCGTGGGGAGAATGGCTACGTGTTCTAGTGGGAAAATAGATTGGGTGTTGTGAGGAGAAGCCTTGAGTGTTATGGGGAAAAAAAGGGTTAAGTGTTGTGGTGAAAGGGTTGAAGACTCTGGGGAAGAAGGGTTAAATGAAGTAGGGAGAAAGGTTAAGTTTTCTTTGGGGGGGTGAGGAAGAGGGAGAAAATAAGATCAAGAGAGAGGAAACATATACAAGAGATTGTGGGTGGAGGGTGGAGATGACTGGGGGTAGGGGTCAGAGCTGGTTTAGAACACGGACAGGTTCTCTGGGGTGAAGAACCCCCGGAGAACCTCTACAGTTATTGGTAGCGTATAAGTAAGTTTTAAAGATCAAACAAACTGTTCAACCCCCCCCCCCCCGAACATTGCGTAATACCAAGTCCTTAAAAACCATGCAAGCTGCCCAGCAAGACGTCCTGCTCGGAAACCCATTTGTCGCGAAAAGACATCCGACGTCAGATGTTGTTGAAAGGTGTCAGATGACGTCAGATGTCGCTGGAAGGTGGCAGATGACGTCAGAAGTTGTTGGAAGGTGTCAGATGACGTCAGTTGTCGCTGGAAGGTGCCAGACGACGTTAGATTTCGCTAGAAGGTGCCAGATGACGTCAGATGTTTCTGGAAGGTGTCTGACGACGTCAGATGTCGCTGGAAGGTGTCAGATGTCGCTGGAAGGTGTCAGACGACGTCATATGTCGCTGGAAGGTGTCAGACGACGTCAGATGCCGCTGGAAGGTGTCAGACGACCTCAGATGTCGCTGGAAGGTGTCAGATGGCTTTGCCAGTACTCCACAGGAGTGCAGGCAGTACCGGTGATGACGCTTCTTATACCACTGCTGTCGTTCGTCAGTCATCATGATGGTAAGACCTGAAGGGTTTTCACACATTTCGCCGCAAAGCAATATATATATATATATATATATATATATATATATATATATATATATATATATATGTATATATATATATATATATGCAGAAACACCTCCAGGAAAACAAAAACGCGAGACACCTGTGGGCGATTACGTGTATTACCACATCTCCAGAGGACTTAGAGGACTGGTTTACAGGGAGCGACGCAAAAGCACTCGGGATCCTTGTGTTTCCAATTTCCTAGCGGTGCTCATGCATGTGCTAAGTAACGTGTTCGTTGTGATGTTCTGCATTTTTAAGATTTTTTTTTTTTTGGCGGGGGAATATTCATCCCCTTCAGGCTGAAACTGAAAAGTGAGATCATATTCGGCATAGCCCCGGAGCTGGAATAGGTTAGAATTCCGAATCAGAAATGGAGTCGTGCAAGGTAAAAATTGCCATGATTTTACAAACGTAGCTCGATTTTTTTTTTTGTCTAAGAACAGGCTGGACGAAGTTGGCTGATCGCTACTTCTTTTTTCTTTTTTTAAAAGATTCTTAAACCAGTTTGATGGTGTCGTCAGTGTACGTACAGTCCTTCGAATGATGTAAGGATAGAACGACCCGAGGCCATGAAATCCATTCATGGGAGAAATTTTGTTTTTGAAACATTGGGAAGGGATGGAATGAATTACTTACACTCGTGTGATATAAGGTTAGTGGATGACTGGTCGAATCATGAGACTGTGAATGTGGACAGCATACAGAAGTTTAACAAGTTTTGAGATGTAGAAAGTTCGAGAGATGGGGCCCCACAAGTGTAAGACTCCCTCCCCATACAGTACATAGAGGTAATTACACACACACACACACACACACACACACACAGTCCTTGACTTCGATTCACCCAATCCCTGCCCGGGTTCGAGTGTTGGGCGAGGCAGTCAGCCCACAGTCATCCTAGCTGGTCGTCCTTTCCTCGGAACTGGTCGATAGATGGGTACCTGGCTCAGGCTGAAGTGTGTGTGTGTGTGTGTGTGTGTGTGTGTGTGTGTGTGTGTGTGTAAGAGACGAAGTTAACTTAGAAGTTTTTCCCCCTAACACAAATGGTATCACACACACACCATTATCCATCTCTCTCTCTCTCTCTCTCTCTCTCTCTCTCTCTCTCTCTCTCTCTCTCTCTATATATATATATATATATATATATATATATATATATATATATATATATATATATATAATACGTAGAGTCATTATAGCATGCTATAATAGGACGTGGTTTAAGAATTACAGAACAGTTTAATGACGTCCAAATGAAGGGAGGCGCCCCGCTGACGGAGGGATGGAGGCACATGTGCTACGAGTCAACGACACCACGGGGAAAGTGAGCGATTGGACCCGCACTGATTGGAGCTCCAGTGCTTGGAGTCACAGGGCTTGGAGCCGCAATGATTGGAGTCACAGGACTTGGAGCTGCAGTGATTGGAGGCCCAGTTCTTGGATTTATGGTCTATGTAGCCGCAGTGATTGGAATCAATGCTTTTGAGCCCCAGGGATTGGAGTCGGTGCTTGGAGCTACAGTGCTTGAAACAGCAGAGATTCGAAACCGGTGCTTTGAGCTGCAGTGATTAAAGTGCCCCAGTGATCCCCCCCCCCCCCCCCCCCCCCCCGTGCTTGGGGCTGCAACGATTGGAGCCGCTGTGATTGGACCCGGAACTCACGCACCTCCAATCCTTTCCACTCGTTAAGAAATTTAGGATTAAGAAATGAAAGTGTGGTATGGAGAAGAGAATGATAACATAGGAAAGGAAGCTGAAATTTATGATAACAGGAAGAAAAACAAAGTACAAATGGCCATGAAAAAGTTGAAATAAAAAAATCATTAAGAGCGAAGACGTGAAAATACTTTTTTTTTTTTATTAAAGAATACACGTAGGATTATGGTAGAATTTATGAATTATGAATTACCGAACGCAAAAAGAATAATACAATGTTGTTGACGGTATAAGAATATTGGCGACGGTATAAGAAGAATATTGGCGACGGTATAAGAATAATATTGGTGACGGTATAAGAATAATATTGCCTACGGTATAAGAAGAATATTGGCGACGGTATAAGAAGCGAAAGGTTAGATGTTTGGCCCAATATGGCAGTGAAGGGTAGTGGAATCATGCCTGCTGACGATGAATAGGATTCCCAGGAAATAAATGGAAGTGGGGAGAAAGTTGTGTATTACTTGTACACCGCTGGAGACTCATCAGCAGACAACGAATTGTCGGCGACGTGGCTGCGCCCAAGTGTTGTCTGCGTACGAAGCCAAATTAGCAAGGATTCCGGTGGCGTCGTAATACCTCCCCTTCGTATTTACCAGACGCCACCTAGAGAGAATCACTGCATGGGCCACACGAGAGTGCATGTGTTCATACCATTATCCTCAACGCCTGAGGAAGATGTTCAAGATTTTTGCGGTTGGTGGATGTAGAGCAACCTTACGTTGACGGCCTTAACGACCCTGGCAGTTGACGGGCCCAAACAACCAACCAACTATCCAATCAGGATCATTGTCTCTCATAGTTATTCCTCACATGAAGTCAAATGTCTGGTAACTGTAGCTTGGCGCTCTGTTTCACGGAAAGCAACTACGACTTCGATTGTAAATAATACAAAAAGAAAAAACCCGTCCCCTGTTCCTAGTGCGTTAGGTACGTCCAGCCACACAGGTTCTCAGTACGGAGGAACCATTGACGACTGCCTCATAGTTAGGGGTATGTACGTTGTACAGTAGAATCTACGGGGTGTTAACCCTTAAAAGATCTAACCCCCCCCCCCCAAACACACACACACACACACACACACACACACACACACACACAACTAGGAAATGGCATCAACGCTGGTGTAGAATATCTGCCCCCCCTCCCCTCTCCCCCACGCTCACGTGACTGGCATTTTCGATGGTACGATGATGACTGGTTAGGTTGTCTCACGTGTTTACAAGCACCCCCCGTCCAAATGGCGAATTACCCGAGGTGCGAATTGGGCGGCGGAGCTGCGAGACTTAATGAAGGCGAGGGAGGTTTACTGAAAGTGCGAGTTGGGGCGAGGGTTTAGTTCTGTCCGCGAGCGGGTTTACTGACGGTACCGGTTTACCTGGCGTCGAAAACTGTGGTGGTTTCAGGCAAAGATGGGAAATTAGCGGACGCGTATATGAGTTTGCGGATATCTTAGCTTAAGTGGATGATTATTGTGGGTCTCCAGGTGACGTAAGTCGTCGAAAGAAAGTGTTAGTCCAGCCAAAGTGGAATTGAACGAAAGTTGCGTGAGACTTACCGTGTGTGTGTGTGTGTGTGTGTGACAGTTGCATGCGGGAAGAGGGGTCTCTTCCCGGGTGATGTAAAAGTCTTATGTCACGATGGGAAATGACTGGGATAGAGGGAAAGCGTGTGTGCTCTGTAATTACCTGTATCTGTACAGTGCTCCTGCACTCGTGGGGCGCCATTTATCGAACATGCTCTACGGTTATACAACATTTGCAGTGTGTGTGTGTGTGTGTGTTTGTGTATGAGTGTGTGTGTGTGTGTGTGTGTGTGTTTGTGTGTGTGTGTGTGTATGTGTGCACGCATGATGCTTCCACACTCAGGCAGTGATGCACATCGCCTGAACCTAAATGCATGCACACGCGCACATGTGCAGCATGCACGCGCGCTACACCTATATACTTTACTGCGCGCTCACACACGCCAATACAGACACACACACACACACACACACACAACAGAGAGAGAGAGAGAGAGAGAGAGAGAGAGAGAGAGAGAGAGAGAGAGAGAGAGAGAGAGAGAGAGAGAGAGCGAGAGAGAGAGAGTGGTGGGTGTCAGTATAGTGGGAGGGACGTTCCACAACACACACTAACCACACCCCACGCCATGTGTCGCCCCGGTGTGGTGCTGCCGCTCATGGTTCACCTGCCGCCCGACTGTCGCTCTCTGTGTCGTTCCGAACTCCTTGAGCACGACCTTAAGACTCCTAAGCACGACTGTACGACCACCGAGCACGACGGTACGGCCCTTGAGCGCGACAGCACGACCCTTAGATATGGTGGCCTAGCTTTTAACTTAAGGGTCGGGTCAAAGGTCTTGCCGTTATGCAGAAGGGTTGTACCGTCGTGCTCAAGGGTCGTACCGTCGTGCTCAAGGGTCGCACCTTCGTGCTCAAGGGTAGTACCGCCGTGCTCAAGGGTCGTACCTTCGTGCTCAAGGGTCGTACCGTCGTGCTCAAGGGTAGTACCGTCGTGCTCAAAAGGTTATTGCCTTTTACTGTGTTGCCTTTATCGTTTTTGTTTTTGTTTTTAGCCATTTTCTTTTTCTTGGGTGTTCTCTGTGAGCTTCCATTGCTTTGTCACTTTCTAGAGCACTTTCATCTTCACTTATATTGTCACTTTCTACAGCACTTTCATCTTCACTTATATTGCCACTTTCTAGACAAATTTCATCTTCCCTTAAATAATTTCTAGACAACCTTCATCTTCACTTGTCCCTTTCTAGACCACTTCATCTTCACTTAGTCACTTTTATGAAGCGGATAGTCTCTTTGTGTTTACTTGTCACTTTCTAAGCTACTCTCATTTTCACTGTGCTTACTTTCCCTGTCACTTTCTAAACTTATCCTCACTCTCACTGTCAATAGGACACTTTCGTCCCAAGTTACAGTGTCACTTTCTGCGCCATTTTCTGTTCACTGGAAACTCAATGTGCTCACTTTCCTAGTGACAATATAAACCACTTAGATCATACTGCCGACGTCGTAGCCAATCCCCTCTTCACTTCTGGCTGCTTATTTTCCTTGTCACTTTCATGCTCAGCCACTTTCGCCTCCTTCACTTTCAGACGCACGCTCCCAGGCGCTCCTCATTATAGCGTCCACTCTGCGCTGTCGTTGCCATTTTCTGCGCTCTTTCGTTACCCACTTTGGTAGACTTTGTTTTGGTTTATTTCCTTTTGTTGGCAAGTTGGTAGACTTTAGTTTATTTCCTTTGTTAACAATTTGGTAGATTTTCCTTTAGTTTATTTCCTTTGTTTACAATTGATAGACTTTCCTTCACTTAATCCCTTTGTTGACAATTTGGTAGAATTTCTTTTAGTTTAATTTTCTTTGTTGACAATTTAGTAGACTTTATTTTTGTTTATTTCATTCATTTTTGTTTTAGTAGACTTTCTTTTAGTTTATTTCCTTCATTTACAATAAAGAAAATCCTCTAAATTCAAAGGTAAAGTCTGACTACTTGATATATTGTTATTTACAATCACCCGCCTTTTTTTTTAAGCGAGTCCTGGTTATACCCACGATCTTTCCGGAGGCTACTGCAGTCCAATGTGTGCGCTACATCCAGTGGCAGGGGAATATGAATTCTATGGAGTGAAAAGTTTTTTAACGAGACTGTACTCCCAGTGATAACAGCCTGGCCAAAGGTGACTTTTCAAGCGCGTTGTAACCTCGACCATATATATATATATATATATATATATATATATATATATATATATATATATATATATATATATATATATAACACGTATATTAAGAGATGGATATCTCTTATATTTCTTGATATAATTTGATTTTAACGTGAAAATTGATCTAACTTGACTTTTTCTTTGCAGTGAGCGTTAATTGTTAATGTCTGGCAGAAATAAAAGCTAATATTCATTGTCTGAACACCACAGAGCCATTGAGAATTTATTGTTCTCTTTCATTAGCATTCGTGAGCGAACGAAAAAAAAGAAAAAAAAATTGAGCTTCGAATTTTCTGGTGTGCCAATGTTGGCTTAAAATTTTCTCCCCGCCAGTTTTCGATTTCACTTTCATACGTTTCTATCATTCTTTTGTGTCTATTTCTTTTTATATTCTGTGTATGATTTATGTGTTATTTTCAGTGTGCTCTCGTACCGGAAAATATGAAATGGAGGTGAAGTGATACAAAACCAATTTCTACTTCACAGGAACTGTAATCGGCGAGTTATTATTATTATTATTATTATTATTATTATTATTAATTATTATTATTATTATTATTATTGATTATTATTTATTATTATTATCATTAATTATTATTATTATTATTATTATTATTATTATTATTATTATTATTATTATTATTATTATCATTATTATCATTATTATTATTTGGAGTGTTTTCATCACTGTGAGATTGTAGTTTTTTTGTTACTTTATTTTTTGAGTTCATTTACTCTGTCGTAAATTATGCGTCCGGTTTTCATGATGAAAGTATATTGCAGGTGCACGTTAAGGGCACGGGAGATTTAATGAGTTCATCTTAATGGTTTAAAGAGAATCAGAAATGAATTATCGTACATGTCACACACACACACACACACACACACACACACACACACACACACACACACACACACACACACTCATGCTGTGCATAAGACTTCTTTGTCTCACTCATAATGTGTATAGGATTTCACTGTCATAAAATGTATAGACCTTCACTGTCTCTCATAATGTATATTGGAGGCATCACTGTCTCTCATAATGTATATTGAAGGCATCACTGTCTCTCATAATGTATATTGAAGGCTTCACTGTCTCGCTTGTAATGTGTACATAAGACTTCACTGTCTCGCTCATAACGTATATAAGACCACTATTTCACTCAGAATGTGTATGAGACTTCGCCCTCGCCCATAATGTGTATAAGACTCAAAGCTCATTCATGACGTGTATCAGACTCAAGTATCACTTATGATGTGTACAAGACTCAAGTCTCACTCATGGCGTGTATAAGACTCAAGTCTCACTCATGATGTGTATAAGATTCAAGTCTCACTCGATGTGTATAAGCCTCAAGTCTCACCCATGATTTGTATAAGACTCAAGTCTCACTCATTATGTGTAATAAGACTCAGGTCTCACTCATGACATGTATAAGAATCAAGTCTCACTCATGACGTGTATAAGACTCAAGTCTCACTTATAATTTGCATGAGGCTTCACTGTTCTTGGTTATCCGGCGAGCATTTAATAAATCTTGAAGAACTTTATTGTTTCACTGAATCATGAATTGCTGGGCGTCAGTCTTTTTGCTCGCTATTAGAATAAGAATTCAGACAGCGGCGTCATCTGGGAGAAAAGAAAATGAAGATATGTTGTGTGAAATGTAAATAGGAATGAGGGTTTTCATACGGTGTGTTCACGGGATATATATATATATATATATATATATATATATATATATATATATATATTTATATATATATATATATTTATATATATATCTTTTTGCAGGGCCTTCTTGTTAGGGTTGCCAACGCACTTCAGGCTGTGTTGTTGAAATATTAGGACAGCAGCTCATTTTCTGTGGAGAGACACGACCTCCCCTCTTTTATATATATATATATATATATATATATATATATATATATATATATATATATATATATATATATATATATTATATAGTAAGAACAAGTGATATTTCGTTTTACTGAAGAAATATGACGGGAGTGGAGGCTCCCAGACTTGAGATAGCTCTAATCTTCTCTCACTGTTTGTAAAAATTTATCACAGGGAGCAATTTATGCGGATGGTGTGTGTCGGGGGGGAAGAGCTCGTACACGGCGGGCTGGGGGGAGGGGGGAGAGGGAAGATGATGATGATGAGGTACTTCACCGTGTTACGGCCTGAGGCTGGGGAGGGGCGGGGGAGGGGGGGGAGACGAAGGCTGTAGGGCGAGTCTGATAGGAGTAGGAGGAGGTGAGGGGGGGGGGGGGATGGGGGGATGGGGAGGGGGTTGTTCTATCTCTCGTCTCTCTTCTCTTTTTTTTTTTCTACAGTGGGAGTTGTTGTTCTCTCGATCTCGATAGATCCCCCTTGGTGTAGTTCCTCAAGCGTTTACGTTGAATGTGTGATACAGATGTCCCTTTTCCCTGATACTCAGCCCTTATGTAGGGTGTGGACAGTGGAATGTCCTCATAGCGATCCAAATACGAAGATATTTTTTCTTTTTCTGTTCTTCATTAAATGAATAAACAGCATGCTAGACTGTCTGGACGAAGCGATGGATGTATTACGTGAGATATGCTGTACAAAGACATGCAGGAACATCGACCATATACACGCCAATCATGAAGACCCGTCAGGAACATCGACCACATACACCTGAAGACCCGTCAGGAACATCGACCACATACACCTGAAGACCCGTCAGGAACATCGACCACATACACCTGGAGACCCGTCAGGAACATCAGAGATCCAGTTCATACCAGGGGCGGCCCATCGTCAGATGCATCTGGACGTCCTCATCCCCCACTAGCAGCCACAAGGATATACCAGTTCGATGATCATCGGCTCCAGACCTCGCTGTAAGAATGATGTCCTCCCCCCGTTATCCTGAACTCGGAGGATCATTGACTTGTATCATTGTATTAGTCAGTTTACGACCACACACCCATCACTTTCTGGGCAGCGATGGCTATCTGTAACCCGTCGTAGCTACTTTTTTTTTTTTCAATCGACAGATCGATCGCCTTTATCGACGACTCTTAACAATCTTTCGTACGTACTACGTAAGTCAGGAATGCACAACGGTAACACTAGAGTGATCAGAATGATTCGAACTGACTGACTCGTGGTAACCTCTTTTTTTTTTTTGAGGGGGGAGGACGAAGGGGTTCTAAAAAGAGAATTTACGACCGTTGTTGATGTCTTGCCTCGAGCCTCTAAGTCTAGTTGCTGACTATACTGGTTATTCCTCTCTCTCTCTCTCTCTCTCTCTCTCTCTCTCTCTCTCTCTCTCTCTCTCTCTCTCTCTCTCTCTCTCTCTCTCTCTCATCAAAGAAAAGAATATATAGAAATCTCAAAGGTCCCTTGTATAAAAGAGTCCACTTTGAGATAAAGGTCCAGGCCACTGTGCTTCGAACCTGTCTCTACTCTGCTTTCTGTTCATTGTTTGCTTTTTCTCAGTAGACTTTTATTATTGCTACTACTGCTACTAGTACTACTACTACTACTACTACTAATATTGCTACTACTGCTACTACTACTACCTACTACTACTACTACTAATGATATTATTATTATTATTATTATTATTATTATTATTATTATTATTATTATTATTATTATTATTATTATCCATCTCTTGCACACACACATACACACACATACCGCTTTGTGTTCGAGTACCTCCCTCTCCAAAGGGTTTCGGAAGGTTTTAATCTGTAGACACAGGGAGAGAGCCTCAGGCGTGTGCGTCAGACAAACAGACACGCACACAGACAGACATACGGCCTGTCTGTCAGAGATGGTGGAAACTGATGTATGAAGATGGACAGACTGATACAGACACCAACGACCATGACAGACGGACGAACGGACGGACAGACATACAGGTGGTGACTGGCGAACAAAGGAGAGGCAGGCAATGTGAAGATCTCCTCTGTTGTGTGTTTAAGCAATGTACTTACGGTGCTTTATATATATATATATATATATATATATATATATATATATATATATATATATATATATATATATATATATATGAGAGAGAGAGAGAGAGAGAGAGAGAGAGAGAGAGAGAGAGAGAGAGAGAGAGAGAGAGAGAGAGAGGAGTTACATAGATACACAGACCCAAAGGTCCAAGCGAGGTGATCTGGCCTTAACGCTGAGAGAGAGAGAGAGAGAGAGAGAGAGAGAGAGAGAGAGAGAGAGAGAGAGAGAGAGAGAGAGAGAGAGAGATGTGAATGAACCTTGCCCAGTCTACCACCAGAGGTTACCAGGTGCGGTTGTGTACGTAAGGCTGTGTACTCAAGGAAGTGACGTCACCGTGTCAGACGCACACCCACGGTCGCACGTACACGCACACACACACACACACACACACACACACACACACACACACACACACACACATACACACACAGAGCCAACCCTTCATGTGTACACAGAACCACAGGAGTCACGCACACACACATTCACACGCTCCTTCACTCCTTCCAGTCATTCACACCTGGGTCAGTCCCCTCGCGCGCTCACACACACACACATACACACACACACACACACACACACACACACACACACACACACAGTGCGCACTCACACACACACATACACACACACACACACACACACACACACACACGCACACACACACACACACACACACTGCGCACATACACACACACACACACACACACACACTCACACACACACACGTCCCTATGTTCATCTGGCTTATATAGAGACGTTACACGATAGGGAAGCGGCTTCGCTTCTTTTTTTTCTGGATGAAGAAGGTCGGTGTCGGCGGTGAGATGTCTCAGAGTGAGTTATGACGTGTGTGTGTGTTATTGAATAAATAAGTAGATGATTAAGGGTTTATTGGATGTAGGCGGCCATGCGGCTGAAGGCAAGCACTCAGCTGAGGTATTACAGAAGTGGGAGGTCGTGATGGTGACAGAGTTAGCTGATCATAAAGAGCTTAAGATCAAGGTGTGTGTGTGTGTGTGTGTGTGTGTGTGTGTGTGTTGGGGGGGGGGGGGGGGGGAGCGCTACAGTGGATCATCCAGCCTGTGTTTGCCAGCGTTCAGCAGATGAGACTGAGAATTCCTCCAGGTCATCATCGTAGCCGGGGGAATCATCACGTGGCAATCGTGTGGACACGATAGATTTGGCGGCCTTGCCAGAGAGAACGCACTCTCTCTCTCTCTCTCTCTCTCTCTCTCTCTCTCTCTCTCTCTCTCTCTCTCTCTCCTCTCTCTCTCTCTCTCTCCCTCTCTTGCAGCACCTGGAAAGAGAGAATTCGTGGTTACTCACAGGGCTGGAAACGTGTCTTTAGTCTTTGTCCTTCATTTGGAGAGAGAGAGAGAGAGAGAGAGAGAGAGAGAGAGAGAGAGAGAGAGAGAGAGAGAGAGAGAGAGAACGTTCACACAGTTGGTTCTTGATGTTCCGTGATGTGTGAATCGATGTGAAAAAAATGTTTTCGTATAATTGGGAAAGCAGTGTGAACTCTCCCTCCCCCTCCCCCCATCTGTGATCCCATGACCTCTGTGACCTTTGTAACCTCCATCCGGCCCAGTTACTCTTTTGTTTTCATTCTCATGAGGGGAAAAGAGATACACCTGATTCGCTCCTTTTCGAAGAGTTTCGTTAATTTTATGTGAAAACGAGGAATCCTTTGATACTGCCTGACCTCGTGTTCGTCCTGTCGGGAGTTGTTTGTTTGTAGACTAATATCCTCTTGATATTCCTTGCAAAGTCCCGCATCAAACGTGTAAAGTTTTCATTACCATATTCACTTAGATATTCCAGCATCGCCTGGGATAGAAAACGTATTAGGGCTGAACTTACCGTCATATAGAAAACGTAATAAACTTGGTGTCATCGTCACGTAGAAAACGTATTCAGCTTGGTCCTATCTTCATAGAGAATGCGTGGTATGCTTGGTCTCGTCTTATAGAAAACGTATTAAGGTTGGTCTTATCTTCATGTAGAAAATGTGTATTTCAAACTTACCAGACTGGATTTTTTTTTTCAAGTAGATATTTAGAAAACAAAGCTAAGCTTGACTTATTCTTCAAAGAAAACGTGTTAAGGTTAGTCCTTCGTCAGTGATATTCAGAAAACAAAGCTAATCTTGATCTTATTCCTCAAAGAAAACGTGTTAAGGTTGGTCCATCGTCAGGGCGACATACCCAACCACTGGGTTAATGACCATTTACCATCATTCTTCAGATTTCATTCAC
>NC_092228.1:5318261-5333261 GCF_036320965.1 Panulirus ornatus
TTAAAATTCCCTCCCCATACAGTTTGCATAGGTAACTACGCACACATAAACACACTGATGTCGTACATACGCACACATCTATAGAAATGGTTGGGATCATAAAGGTAATGTTGAATAATCAGTTAACATCACTGTGCAGGTTAAGCTTTAACTAGGAACACCAGTTTAGTAAGAGATGTTTACTTTACAGCCGGGCACATAGCCATAAAGATATGCTTTAGGCGTTTCCTGTTTAATGTTCTCTTTTATTTATTGACTCAAGTTTATTATATGTGTTCGCTCTAGACTCCCTTGTGATTGGATGTATGTGGGGGACTGGTATATGTAAACACACACACACACACACACACACTCACAGTCCTCTGACGTCTCTACCAGTGTAACACTTGCAGCTGTATGATAGGTCAAGTGTGTCACATTGAACCACTAAGCCAGTTAAGTTCAGTCACAGCAGTCCATGGGTCAGTCACACAGTCCAATGAACCAGTGCCTCAGTCAGTTCCTCACGGCGTGAAACAATCAGTCAATAACTCCTTCCGGCACTTAGTCCACTTAGTGGTCGACGTCAACCTGTGGTAGTACAGACTTTCTTCAAACCCTCCAGTCCCGTTCTCGCCAGGAATCACGATCTTCTAGGATAAAGGGAGATAATGTGGATTATCGTCCCCTTGCGTTCTCGAGTATCCGAGACACGTCTCGCGAACGTCAACAGTTTCGCCACGTCGGTACACGGATTCAGGAGGTCTCGAACTCAGGAGGTCTCGAACTCAGGAGGTCTCGGACTGGAGGTCTTTGTGTTGTTTCTTGTTTTGACCGTGCAAGCGATTCACTCCGAACGCAAGCCAAGGGGGACTGGATTATGTAAGGTCATTAAACGATGTTGATAGTCTTCGTGCGCGTTCTTGGTAATCCGTGCGATACATCGCGAACGTAAAGTAAGCCAAGCAAGCCGGATTAGAATGCTAAAAAAGATGTGTATATTTTTCTCATACCCGCGTTGTACACGAACTTCGGCCGGATGCCGTTGTTGAATGCAGAGGTTAGGAACATTTGTGTGGGGAGGAGGTAAAGGTTATGATATCGTCTGATATTATTAATCTCATTGGCTGATAAATTTAAATGAATGTGGATGCCACCTCTGCATTTTCATTTTGTATCTATCCCTTGGTTAACAGTCGTCATACGTTTAAGTCTGTTTCAAAGTCCGTCTGACTCGGTTCGCATCCCTGGAGAGCAGCAGTCCGCCCGGCATCACTCAACCTGCTTGCAGTTTACGACCAAGGTGAAGGAGAGGCGGTTCATGTTAGGTACTGTGATATTTTCTCCTGTTTATTTGTGAGCGCCCGATTGACGTACTTACAAGTGTACAAACGGGTCGGTAAGTCATGCCTTCTGGGTGTGGATGCGTCAGTAGAGGGGTAGGAGTAGTGTGGAGAGGGTTTTGTTTTTTTTTAGTGTAAGCGTGAGGGTCGAGTGCGTCGCAGGTGCGGGTGTGTTAACGGTTGAGGGACAAGGGGTGAGTGGCAGAGTGTGTGGTTACCTACCTACCTACCGTCTGCAGACTGTGATGGTTGGTGTCTGGCGCCTGTTGCCAAGGTGGGCATTTCCTGACCCCACCTTCCACCTCCCCCCAACACCTGCTAGTGGTCCGCTACCCCCCCCCCCTCTCTCTCTCTCTCTCTCTCTCTCTCTCTCTCTCTCTCTCTCTCTCTCTCTCTCTCTCTCTCTCTCTCTCTCTCGCATCGTTCTGCGCATTAAGCCAGCACTTTAGTAGCTGTCAAGTTTTACTCCCTTGACCCAGTGGCTGTCTTTTTCCCCCACAGGTGTGGGGGCGGGCTTTTGGCATTCAGTCCACAAACACACATCTCCCACATAGACCCTCGAAAGCTTGTACCTCTCACGGCTCGCTCTCGGCAAAGTCTCAGATCTTCACACGGTGGGCGCTACGCGCTGAGCCAGCCTTACTATAAAATTTCGTCGTCGTAAGCACTTGTAAGAACTGTCTCTCCCCTCCCCCCTTCCTCTATATGCACCCCTCTTTTTATCTCTCCAGCCCTGGCGCAAGGCTAGGTGTTCGTACGCGGGTGGATAGGTAGGTGCCTCTCCACATACACACACACACACACACACACACACACCATTGTAGTCTCCTCGGCTTGCCACCTTCGTGTAGCAGGTGTAGTGTGTGTGTGTGTGTGTGTGTGTGTGTGTGTGTGTGTGTGTGTGTGTGTGTATGTGTTTGTGTGTGTTTGTGTGTGTTTGTGTGTACATCTACCTGCCCGGCAGGTGTAGTGGAGTTGTAACACCTGCCCTGACACATGTATGTCGGGACCTCACCACCTTACTTACCCCAAGTCTTTGAGGTGGCAGGACATTGACGTGTGTGTTTGTGTGTGTGTGTGCGTGTGTGTTGCATCGACGCCCGGGGCATCGTGTTGTGTGCCCAGTGTGGCCTGTCCCCCACACACTCACCCACACCACACCCCAAGGAAGTGAGATAAAACCTCCTCTCTCTCTCTCTCTCTCTCTCTCTCTCTCTCTCTCTCTCTCTCTCTCTCTCTCTCTCTCTCTCTTTCTCTCTGTCACTCAGCAGGTTCTTGGGGAGTGGGTGGTATCGTGAACCTCGCTGCGACAGTCTCTGGCTGGGAGAGATAGAAGTCTAAGATCTCTTTAAGCTGGTTTCGGTGCATCTCTGAATGTCTTTGCATTGCTTCTGTTTTTTTCTCTCTCTCTCTCCTTTTTTTCATTAACGGCTTTGGGTCTCTGTTTTATTGACGAGGTGAGACAGTTTATGGAATTTATGAGCTTGATCCAAGTTTCTGGTGGGGTTTCATTTCTTTCTTTCCTCCGTTGAAACTCCGAGGAAGATACCATTGAAATAATCGGTTTAAGATAAGGATTAACATTTAAGATCCCCCTGTCGATGATTTGATTGTTTTTTTTTTTTTTTTAAGTTCCGAGACAGTAAATGTTTTAAGCCGACTCGTTACGTCGAAGACCATGTCGTCAAATGGCTTCATTGGGTTTTGTCACTTGGTGTCTCGTAACTTGCGTTCTTCGTGCATTATCTCTTTCACCATTTTCTCTGGTGCCGACTTTCATTTTTTTTTTTTTTTTTTATACTTTGTCGCTGTCTCCCGCGTCTGCGAGGTAGCGCAAGGAAACAGACGAAAGAAATGGCCCAACCCCCCCCCCCCCCCCATACACATGTACATACACACGTCCACACACGCAAATATACATACCTACACAGCTTTCCATGGTTTACCCCAGACGCTTCACATGCCTTGCTTCAATCCACTGACAGCACGTCAACCCCTGTATACCACATGATTCCAATTCACTCTATTTCTTGCCCTCCTTTCACCCTCCTGCATGTTCAGGCCCCGATCACACAAAATCTTTTTCACTCCATCTTTCCACCTCCAATTTGGTCTCCCTCTTCTCCTCGTTCCCTCCACCTCCGACACATATATCCTCTTGGTCAATCTCTCCTCACTCATTCTCTCCATGTGCCCAAACCATTTCAAAACACCCTCTTCTGCTCTCTCAACCACGCTCTTTTTATTTCCACACATCTCTCTTACCCTTACGTTACTTACTCGATCAAACCACCTCACACCACACATTGTCCTCAAACATCTCATTTCCAGCACATCCATCCTCCTGCGCACATCTCTATCCATAGCCCACGCCTCGCAACCATACAACATTGTTGGAACCACTATTCCCTCAAACATACCCATTTTTGCTTTCCGAGATAATGTTCTCGACTTCCACACATTTTTCAAGGCTCCCAAAATTTTCGCCCCCTCCCCCACCCTATGATCCACTTCCGCTTCCATGGTTCCATCCGCTGACAGATCCACTCCCAGATATCTAAAACACTTCACTTCCTCCAGTTTTTCTCCATTCAAACTCACCTCCCAATTGACTTGACCCTCACCCCTACTGTACCTAATAACCTTGCTCTTATTCACATTTACTCTCAACTTTCTTCTTCCACACACTTTACCAAACTCAGTCACCAGCTTCTGCAGTTTCTCACATGAATCAGCCACCAGCGCTGTATCATCAGCGAACAACAACTGACTCACTTCCCAAGCTCTCTCATCCCCAACAGACTTCATACTTGCCCCTCTTTCCAGGACTCTTGCATTTACCTCCCTTACAACCCCATCCATAAACAAATTAAACAACCATGGAGACATCACACACCCCTGCCGCAAACCTACATTCACTGAGAACCAATCACTTTCCTCTCTTCCTACACGTACACATGCCTTACATCCTCGATAAAAACTTTTCACTGCTTCTAACAACTTGCCTCCCACACCATATATTCTTAATACCTTCCACAGAGCATCTCTATCAACTCTATCATATGCCTTCTCCAGATCCATAAATGCTACATACAAATCCATTTGCTTTTCTAAGTATTTCTCACATACATTCTTCAAAGCAAACACCTGATCCACACATCCTCTACCACTTCTGAAACCGCACTGCTCTTCCCCAATCTGATGCTCTGTACATGCCTTCACCCTCTCAATCAATACCCTCCCACATAATTTACCAGGAATACTCAACAAACTTATACCTCTGTAATTTGAGCACTCACTCTTATCCCCTTTGCCTTTGTACAATGGCACTATGCACGCATTCCGCCAATCCTCAGGCACCTCACCATGAGTCATACATACATTAAATAACCTTACCAACCAGTCAACAATACAGTCACCCCCTTTCTTAATAAATTCCACTGCAATACCATCCAAACCTGCTGCCTTGCCGGCTTTCATCTTCCGCAAAGCTTTTACTACCTCTTCTCTGTTTACCAAATCATTTTCCCTAACCCTCTCACTTTGCACACCACCTCGACTTTCATACCGATGCTATATACCGTGGGCTGATGCTCGTCTGAAGAGGATTTGTGACCATTGAAATGCTCTAGGACGTTGACAGTCCGTGAGCAGCGAAGTTAACTCGTGACGTTGCGTGTCAGATGAAGGTATATCTCGTTTGTGTTGTTATTGGGAAAGTTTACCCCCCACCCGCCACCCGCAAGAGGACATAGGCGGACGTTAACACTGTGTTGCGTTGGATGTCCTGCAGTCGAAGACCCCCCTTTTTTATGTTCGTGGTCAAAGAAAAAAGAGCCACTCGTACTTGTTAAAGGAAAATGACAGTATCAGCCTGTGCGATAAGCAGGACAGCGCCACAGTCAAGTTAAGATAAGCAGGACAGCGCCACAGTCAAGTCCGAACTGACAACTTTTGATGAGATCAGAGGAAATGTACCTTTTTTTTCCCCCCCAGAATGAACATCTTTGGCTAAACGATCCGGGTCGAGGAGATGAACTTGTCTGAGCTGATGCGGGCTCACAAACGCACAGACAGACTTATTGTCTGTCCAGAGTACACACATGCTTCTGGGCTGTGAAGGTGCAGACATGTTCCTGGGCTGAGCAGATAATAGACATGCTCCTTTTGAGTGAACACACACACACCACACCACACCACACCACACCACACACACACACACACACACACACACACACACGCTGACGACTCTGCGAGTGTATTATGGTGAGTGGAGCGGAAGGAAGAACGCTTATGGAGCCAGTGAATGTGGTCACGCCGGGCTAGAGTCGTTCTGGAGTATTAGTTTAACTCTGTTAGCAACACGGCACGACCCTTGGCAAATCATGACCAAGAGTCGTGCAGTCGTGCCTAAACAGTGGTCCTGCAGTGCTCAAAAGGCTCGCTGTTGTTCTATATTTAGAGCCTTGTGCTCTAGGGATATAATCACTGTACTCCAGGATCTTACCGTCGTGCTCAAAGGCCGTACCGTAAAGCTTAAGAGGCCGTGCTATCGTGCTAAAAGGTCACACCATCGTGCTCAAGCGTCGTACCGTCTTACTTAAGGTTTGCCCGCCGTGCATAAGGGTCGCACCGTCTTCCTCAAGGTTCTAACCATCGTGTTCAGATGGTCGGAAATAGGAATGATCAAATTCCTGCAGCAGGCACGAAAGAAACTACAGCCCGACGCACCACACACGTGAAACAGGAGAAGAACATTAGTATATAATAGATGTGTGAAACAGGTGTGGTTGGAAGGGCAGGTGTTGTTTGTTGGTTGGTGGAGAAGCACGAGAGCCTCAAGTTATGAGGGGTGAGGCTAGGCTCCAGCAGCAGCAGCAGCAGCAGCAGCAGCACCACCACCACCACCACCACCACCACCGCCGCCGCCGCCGCCACCACCACCACTACCAACACCAGCAGGAGCAGCGCTGCCGCCGAGAGAGAGAGAGAGAGAGAGAGAGAGAGAGAGAGAGAGAGAGAGAGAGAGAGAGAGAGAGAGAGTTGAATGACCCCATCACCGTACTGAACTCCCCATCTGTCTCTCTCGTTTCTCCTTTGTGCGTCCCTTCGAAACCACCCATACCTATCCACGCATCAGAGGGACGTCTCCCTGTCTCTAAGTACCTAAATTCGGGGTCTGATAGCGGCAGGGAACAGGTGGATATTTGGGTGTGGATATTGTTCGACTTGGTATCATGGCGGGGCTGGTCCAGACGGCGGACCCCTCCCAACAAAAGTGATATTAGGGTGAAGGAGGGAGGAGAGGGAGTGAGGATGGAGTGTTCCATCTCATCTGGTTGGATAACAGGCACTGCTCACAACCCTCCGTCTCACTTGCAACGTCCCAGGTTGTCTAGTGGGGTTGTCATTTCCTGCCGCCCTCTGCATTTGGTCTGGTTCAACTGTATGTGGGTAGATGCAGGAGACGGGCGCTTGCTTGTGTTACTGATGTCTTACGGACGTTTCTTGTTGATTCCGTTACCTTTTTTACGTCGCCATGAGATGGTTTAGACTCTCCCTCTTAACGTAAGATGTAACCAGCCCTGCCTCTGTTCTTACGCCTCTACGTGTGGATGGTGTGGTCAGCCACGCCTGGGTTACCGATAGCCGTCTGCACGCAGAGGACTTTGCGATAGGCCCACATACGGGTTTCCGATCTTTGTCTCTTACGTGTAGGGCCGTGCGATCAGCTTACTGTCGTGTGCCCAAGCGCGTGGTCGGAGTGATCGGCCCACACAAGGGTTTCCGATGGCAGCGTTTTGGTAGATCACGTGAAATTCATGGCAGTGACCCCTCCCTAAGGGGACTGAACCTCGCGTCTGGTCAAGCTGGGTAGCCACTACCCCGCCCGTGGCTTGCTCCCTTCCCCTCCGCCAGTGATCGCGTGGTTAGAGTGGCGTCGTGACGGACTGTGATCAGGTCCGGCTAGATGACCGATGTCACTGGATACTGATATTTGCCTCCATGTGTCTGATGTCTAGGTCTCAGGCAGTACCGATCAGGCTGGGGTGTTATGTTACTTATGTCATTAAGTCTTAATTTAATCCTTTTTTTTTTTTATCGGTCATTCGCTCAGGATCATGGGAGAGTGATTAGACTTGGCTGAGTAACTTGATGATTTTGATCCTGAGTTTTTTTTTGTGTGTGTGTGTATCTTTAAGCCGTACGTCTAGCACGTAGTGGATATTGATCAGAGTTATTGATTATCTGATTTTATATATTTATATCATTGATCGTTAGCTTAAAAGATCAAAGGTTTAGTGATCACCCGTGGCTAAATTTACGCTTACATGGAGATTAGTTTTTGTGATCTTGAGCCCTGATTTCTAGATCGTAGTAAATGTTGATCAAAATAGACCAGATTACTCATGCCGTTGATCCTCTTGTTAAGCTTCGAAGAGCAGCCCGGATTCTTCTGCCCGTCTCGAACTTTGGTGACGATCTCTTGTTACGGTCGGTCGTATTGGGAGTTGATCATATATATATATTCGATGAGATTAATCATTAAAGTGATCAGGGATCAGGCCGATGTTCGCGCGTGCATGCGTTTGACGTCTCCCAGGAACTGTACTTAGCGATCGCTGGTAAGTCGAAAAATGGATTCAGTGAGATCAAATGATTCACTTCTTAAACCCTCAGTTACTTCGCTCTATTACGTATATAATTGACCACAGTAGTGTCCCTCAGTCTCTTAATTACTTTATCATTTCTTACTTTTTTGCATAGAAATATTTGCTTTTTTTCGTGTTATTTTTGGTGTTTTTAAGAACTGAATGGCTGAGGAGTGTCTGACGCATAGCTCAGGAACGTCTCAGTATTTGATGTATTTATCTTCGTTCCGTGTCTTACCCTTCTACTGTTCTGTATCCTCTTGCTCATTTTGTCATTATTATTATTATTTTCATTATTATTATTATTATTATTATTATTATTATTATTATTGATTGTGATATTAATGTCATTATTATTTTAATATTTGTAACTTATTATTTTTCTTCCTCTTATTATTATCATTATTATTACTTTTCAATCGTTACGTAATGCAGGAGGATTTTATTTTAGAATAGATGTCCAAATTGTTTAGAAAGGCACAGAGGTTTAGAGGAGACAGTATGTAACCGCGGGGAATGGTTTAATTTAAGACAATAAAAGGGTTTAAGGTGTAGTTGAACACTGGGGTCAAGTACTGTAATGAGAATGTCCTTGAACTGTTCCTCAGGGCTGTGAAGTACTTGCTTGTGCATTTGTACTACTGTGCTCTTGTCACACTGTAAGCTGAAGGTGGTGTGATTACTGACTGCTCTTATTTCTGACGTTAAGGATGTGAAAAAGACAAAAAAATTTGAGCTTCAGGTTTATCTTTTGTTTATTGTATGTAATTATATGTTCTCAGGTATGTATATATTTTTTCCCTTCATTTTTTTTATGCATTATATTTGGTGCTGTTGTTTTGACCCCTGTCGACCCGCGACCTGCAGCGGCAGCAAGCATACTCTCGCGTCAGCCGGAGCGGAGTCAGGAGTGTCAGATGGGCGAGGGTGGTGGTGTCAGCGGAGGTGATCGTCCTAGAAATGGTTTGCTGACGCATCTCAGGCTTCTTGCTTCCTAGGGGCGGCCCCCGGCGTGTGTGTGTGTGTGTGTGTGTGTGTGTGTGTGTGTCGGATGACTGCATTGTTGCTGCAGCGGACTGTGACGTGGAATAGGCTTAGTTTGTCAGTGGTTCTCGATGGGATTCTGGTGTGGTTTAGGCTTCCATATTATTGAGAGCGACCGTGACGTGGTGCACTGCGTGGCGCTGGGGTCGTAGTGTAGTGGAGGAGGCTGAGCTGGTGTTCTACAAGGTGGATAACATCGCCTGATGTAGCGCCCACTGGGCGTTGGTGTGACGAGTCGCTACATCGCCTTTTATAGGCCCAGGTTTTCCTCTGGCGTGACAGATTGTGACATCGCCTTGTGTTGGCCTTAGTTTTCTGCTGATGTTTGTGATGGCGTTGCTTGTATATATGGCTGGGGCTCGAGCGCCGAGGGCGATGCTTTTGTTTGTGGTTGTGAGAGGAGTTGGGAAGATTTATTTATTCTAGGTGTATTTGTCTCGTCTCATCTTGAACAGCTGTTTTTGTATGTGGTCCCCCCGCCCCCAGGCTCTCTCTCTCTCTCTCTCTCTCTCTCTCTCTCTCTCTCTCTCTCTCTCTCTCTCTCTCTCTCTCTCTCTCACGTGGTCAGCGGTGGCAATTTAAGGCATGGGACGCGCCATCAGCATTGCCAACGACGTCGCTCTCGACATAACGGACCTTCGTCGGGGAGTCTTTGGTGTGCGCTGTCCCCCCCCCACACCTGACTCCCTAACTCGCCTCCCCATCTCGTCTTCCCCCCCTCCCCCCACTCTCCACCCCCTCCCCATGGGTCTTATCTCTCCTTACCTATCCTAATGAGGTCCATCGCTGGGGTCTTTCGCTTGTTAGTCTTGGGGGAGTGAGGGAGGGAGGGGGGAGGAGGAGAATGAATGAGGCTCCTGATAAGAATATTGATGCGGTGAATAATAACGTACAGCGGAAGGAGACGACCGGCGCAAGGGAGAGAGAGAGAGAGAGAGAGAGAGAGAGAGAGAGAGAGAGAGAGAGAGAGAGAGAGAGAGAGAGAGTCTCTTGAGGAGGTAACTAGGCAGATGGTACCAGGCCACGTACCCACTCACGCCCTTAGCACCTTGCACCTGGCGGTCTTGGTACTGGATCCTGTGCCTTGTACTCTCGGATGGGCTTGTTTTCAAGCTTCCTGAAGGTCCTATTAAGCTTAATCCCGTGCTCGTGGTGGGGGTGGACGAGCTGGAGAAGTATGAATGAGGTACTGACTCCCAGAGGACCGGTTCAACCTCAACAGGACGGAAGGGCCCTTGGAGCAGGACAGTACGACCCATCTATACGACGCCACGACCTTTGCCACCTAACCCATACGTGTGTGTGTGTGTGTGTGTGTGTGTGTGTGTGTGTGTGTGTGTGTGATTTAAGAAAGAATGAAACGTTGGGTCTTACAGAATTGTTCTGTGCCTTGATTTGTGTGACTGTGCGATATGGACCATGTGGGGAGAATAATTCTTTTTCTTATCATTATTGCGATAAGGGCAGCGAATTTATGGACCACTCCTGCCCATCCCTGTGGACTGGAGCGCATGAGAGGACTCCTGGATCTGAGGAGGAGGGGCTCTCCATCCCCCCCTACGCAGTGATTGCATCAAAAGTTACTTAATGAGAAAAATCTTAAGATTTTGGGGGCAGGTTAGAATGATCCCGCTGTTGTACCTGCCTGGCGAACTGACTGACCCCCCGAGCGTCCACGATGGTGAGGTCATGCTCGAGGAAGTTCCTTTTACGGCACCGTCGCGACGTACCGTGTTCCGGACGCGATCCAGCCCATTCGGCGCGTTGGACCACGTCTCGAACTATTAACTTACATCGACGTCAGTGGGATTCACGTGATGGGAAGCAATGATTTGAGAGGGGGAGAGGAAACGTATTTTGGTAGAGGTGTGAGTGTTTAGAACGGGACAGATGTCATCCCCAGCGTGCAGCAAGTCTAGAACCGGTTTTACCCCTCCGCCACACACACACACACACACACACACACACACACACACACACACACACACACACACACACGGCTTCGCCCTCCCGCCAGACGTAAATAGACACCTGCCCAGGTTGAGGGGGGTCAATATGGGCAGACGAGGCCAAGTTTTATGACGTCGAGGATGATTACCATCTGTCGCACCAACGTACGTACATACGTACGGGCGTGGTCAAACTAGTGTCCGGGGTCGTTGTTTCCAGTCCTCGTTCGGAAGTGCATACGCTGGGAATGAGTTGAGGAACGAAAATGTTCGTAGGTGCACACGAAGGTGAGAGGAGACAACAGATGGAGAGATTTCTGGACGTTGAAGGTTGGTAGCATACACGAAAGCACTCGTAACATGAATGGGCAGAAACAGACGAACGCAATGAACGGATTTCGTACCAGTTTGGGCCGTGCGAGGGAAAATTAGTAACGAGACGTTGGAAACGATGCCGCTAGACATCAACGCGACGTAGGAAACCGTTCTCAATCCGTCTGACAAGCGAATGAACGTGAGACATGGAAATGTGAAGTAAAGAATAGTGTGGACTGAAACTTTGGCACAGACTTGTTGTAAAAGTGGGAAGAAACAGAACTATCTCGGGGAATAACTCCCTCCGTCACCAGACGCGGGGGAGGAAACATTCCCCTCCCCACATGACTTGGAGAGAGAGGGGGGAGAACTGCGTTACAGGGACACCTCCTCCTCCTCCAGTACTTAAGGAGGAACTTCGTTGGCCACAAGACCGGCCTCTTCCAGTACCGCACGCCTGCAGGTAGACCAAACACGGGCGTCTGGGAATAAGACCCCTGTGGCCTCTTTGGTGAGTCACCGCTGTGGTACGCCGCCGCCGAGGATGGAGAGAGAGAGAGAGAGAGAGAGAGAGAGAGAGAGAGAGAGAGAGAGAGAGAGAGAGAGAGAGAGAGAGGATGTCGAAGGGTGACGTTTCCTACACCCTCCATCTGCATGTGCTTGATGGGTTATCATACCGCATATCTGGGGTAACAGATTTCCAAGACGCTTACAAGTCGACTCTGGGGTTGTTTTATGAGTACATCATCCTCCGGTCGTGGGTAGGAGCTGCACCTCGACGGAACACGTTCCAGGGAAGGTGTGGGTTCTCTCGAGGGCCGCTTGTGTGACCTGAGCACTCACGTGTCTTTCATGGTGTGCGAGACTATACGCACCTTCTTGAATAAGGGCTTCCCAGAATGTCTCCCTTCTTCGTCAACTTCCCCAGTCTTCGTTTTCCCCAATATACTAGGAAGCCTACAGTTTCCCTCAGTACAGCAGGCAGCCTTCATCTTCCCTCAGTACAGCAGGCAGCCTTCATAACCCCCCAGTACACTGGGGGACCTCCATCTTTCCCAGGACACAGGGGGAGCCCTCTTCGTTGACAGATATACATCCATAGATTTTCTTTTATATCAGAATTACCTACCAGACCAGCACCACCCCTACACCACTCACCATCACCATCCACCATCACCCCCCAATACCTTCCACCAATACCACCAGCACTACCACCACCACCCACACACCGCCCCCACCACCAGCAAGCCAGCCTCTGAAGCCAGTGACATAAAAAACGGTGATGCCAGTCAGCACTTATCGCATGCTCTATTTATTTGATTATAATTACCCCAGGGGTCAGTTTCTCCTTGTGAAAGAGTCCCGATGTTTCCCAGGACGTCTCTTACAAAGGCTCCTGTAGCCCAGGGTTGCACTGCTTACATTTGCAGGAAAGTTTAAGCTCCTTCGGAGTGCGAAGTTCTTAGGCGAGACTGTACTCCCATTGTTTACGGCCTCGTCAAAGGTGACTTTTCACTCACGGCGTAACCTAACGCAGGCGGAGTCCGGCAACCCCGGTAACACACACACACACACACACACACACACACACACACACACATATATATATAATATTGGTTTATAAGGAATAGCATCTTTATTTCATACCCACATGGACGTTTTGGGGTCGTAACTAACCTGTCTTCATTGTCAATAGAAACGTAGAAATATGCATCAGTTAGGCATGTACGTGACACATGTGCTAGATAGCTGAATGAAGCATATTTGAAAATTACCTGATGCTGATGACGGGCGTACTAATTACCTGTAATGATATGAAGATCATCCTCCTGTTTACTCTGGTTGTGAATTTCAATTATGCATCTGGTTAATACTTAGAACTAGTACCGTAGTTTATATATATATATATATATATATATATATATATATATATATATATATATATATATATATATATATATGTGTGTGTGTGTGTGTGTGTGTGTGTGTGTGTGTGTGTGTTTGTGTGTGCGTACAAGTATCGATATGTTAAAGTTTCTGAGAGAAAAGCAGAATATCGTGGGGGTAACACAGGCTTAGATAATGCGTGCGGCGCAGCTGTGTTCTTTTGACAGCTGTGGAGAAATTGACGGACAAACGGACCTCCAGGGATAAGCGACCACATGTAATATATACATTTGACTCGCGACCACGTGTAATATATACATTTGACTCAAGACCACATTAATATATACATTTGACTCACGGCGCTAAGTGCATTCTTATTTTCCTGCTGGTGCGACCAACGCACACTTTTTTTTTTTTTCTTTTGTAATGGCAGGAATAAACTGAAATCATCCTACCGACAGGAGACATGGTGAAGCATGTAGCGCATTAAGGTATATATGCAGCGAGATTTAATCTCATACTAACGAGCCAGAGTGTGACTGTAAACACTCATCTTCCGAGGCAGACACACACAACGAAACTTTACAAAAATGAAATTAGTAATTTTAAAAGTATCGAAAACCAACATCAGGAAACATCCCGCAGCCTGCCGATCGTCGGCTCGTGTGAGCAACGCACACACACACACACACACACACACACACACACACACACACACACACACACACCGGGAGCAGAAGAATGCTGCCAAGTTCACGGGCAAGTTGCCAATAAATGTATCGTGTGCCGTGGCTCACGTGACATATGCGTTCGATCGGAGCGGCGAGGGGGAGTGTCGTAATGGCGCGGGGAATAACGATTTCCAACAGCTCTGGTCCGGAGTTTGGTTGTGCCTCAGGGTGCACTGTTGGTGGCTGCTGTGTTTTGGGCCAGTGGTTTTCCCACCGGTGGCCTCTTGCTGTCGTGTTGTTGTGGGTATGTCTCGTGGACTACATCATTTTTGTTACACGTTTACAGGGTTTGATGTTCTTCGTGCCAGAATATCGTCGGGTCAGAGATATAGAGAGGGAGGGAGCGGTGGTAAGTGATCGTGATTGTGGGAAGGTTTAAATCCATGAAATTTTGATAGATGGCGTAATGAGTCGAGATTAAAGACCAGGACACAAGAAACTGTTGCCTCTTACCTCCCTTGAACACCATGACCTGTTGACCTTCGGTGTGTTGACCTTCGGTGTGACACTCTAGGGTCAGAGCATGGGGAGATCTAGGGAGTCATGGTACCCTTGTGCTCATGGATCGTTCCGTCCTCCTTAAGGGACTGTCTATGTACGCCTGATGATGCTGGGGAGCCAGGAGGTTAAGGCAAGACGACTATGCCTGTGGTGGCGGCCCGGCCGTCTTTGGCGGGAAAAAATTGTGTAGGCGGGAAAGAAAACGAGCGCCAGTGGGGTTTAAGGCGCGCCTCAGCGACGACGGCTCCACACTCCATGAATGACGTAAACGGTGGAAAAACGGTCATGGGTGGTTCACTGCTAAAAACTGGAGAGCGGTAGGAATGCTAGGATATCATGTAGACGAATTAAGTATATTGGACATGTGTAGATGAACTCACGTAGCGTTGTAAGTACTGTAGACTTCACATATTGGAGAATCTATTTTATTGGTTATGTTATATTTTTCCAAAGAGTACTGTGAAAGAAAGATATGCGTACCTAAGTTTGTTAGTTTAGCAAGTAATCCCAGTGATACATCCTAAGCCTAAGATGACTTTTCACTAGCGATGTAACCTCATGCAGACGGAGTACGGTAACACCCACCTATCTTTACATG
>NC_092228.1:5335761-5340761 GCF_036320965.1 Panulirus ornatus
TGTCATGTATCCTTCTTTGATCTCTCGTTTCTACCATGTGTTAGCGTGTGTGTGTTTCTTTCGAAGGTGGTATTCTTTTGTGTTTCCACCGGGTGTTTTGCTGCTGTTGTGTCAATACTTCGTGTCGACGTGGCTCTCGTGTCTCTACACTTGCATCGATGTAATTCCCGCGTGATTATATTTGTGCTAATGTAATTCATGTGTTTTGGTTGGGTCGGTTGGTTGGGCTTGAGGTCTGTCAACTGCCAGGGTCTATACCGGCCATCGTCGTCAAGCTGCATCCACCAACTGTTTTGAAAGTCCTTCTCATGTGTTGAGGGTAGTTCCAAGACCACAGTCCAATGCGGCCCTTGAATTCCTGTGTGTTTTTGTACCTGCTGAAGCATTGTCGATGTAATGTTCTTGTGTTTATGTTTGTATTAGCGTTTTTACTGTGCTTGTCATTTTCCTGTTTGTGTGTCGTAAGTGTTAGATTCGTGTTTGTACTGTATTTTTGTTACTTTCACGTGGTAATGTGTGTTAGTCTTATTTTCGTGGGCTTGTATGGCGTTAGTATTATTTTCGTGAGGTTATACTGTGTTCGTATAGTTTTCTCGGGTCTTTATTGTGTTAGTGTTTTTTCGTGAGGTTATATCGGGTGTTTATATTATTTTCGTGAGATTATGCTACGTGTTCGTATGATTTTTGTGAGGTTTTATCGGGTATGGTTTTCGTGGGTCCTTCTTATGTGTGTATCATTTCCGTGCTTTATACTGTTGTAGCACAAGTGTTGAGCGCTTACTGTTTTGGATATGTAAAGAATATGATCACGGGTGCCGGTACCAACATCAAGGTCTGACGTGCTGGAACAGAAGAGACCTGCGTCAGAGGCAGACGTCGTAGGAATCAGGGAAAAAAAAAAATTGAATGCGGTGGCTGCCGGACTTGTTATGCAGGCGGATGGGCGTAGCCAAGATCCTGTAGGAACAGTGGTGGAGAGTTGGCAATGGCGATATTTCACAGGGGGTCCCCCGTTGTCGGCAGGGGAAGGCGTCAGAATCATTCGGTGGTGGCTGCTGACGATGGTGGTGGCGTCGCCCCACGGGAGGGCTGCACGTTGTGAAAGGTGAGCCGTAAGGGGGTAAAGGACGATTAGATCCAAACAGCTGTAGAAAAGAAAGGATGTTGAATCGGCTCGTGTGTGTGTGTGTGTGTGTGTGTGTGTGTGTGTGTGTGTATGTGTGTGTGTGTGTTGGGACACATCTTGTGTATAACGGCAGTGCTCTGTTGTCGGTTGGTGTCAGCCATACCTGGGCTTGTTGTGCCACGCCTGAGCCTAAGTTTGCGACTGTCATTGTTGACTGGATGACGTGCGCTAGGACTAAGATAGCTAATTTACGACGGTGGGCTGGGGCTTGAAGGGGGAGGGGGGAGGTGTTTGTTGTCGGTTGGTTGGTTGGCGCTGAGTGTGTCGCAGGGCGTCGTCAGCTGGCCTAGCGCCTCCTCCTTCTCCCGCCCACTCCTCCTCCTCCTCCTCTTACCTTCACTACGTGTTATTATCTGGACTTTACTTTCATTCTTTACCTTCACTCAGGAGAGGAGGGTTTGACTATCTTGCCCGCTCACTTCTCGTAAGATCTCCAGTCCTCCCCACCTCTCTGCTCCCCACCTCCTCCTCCCTCGTCATTCTCTACTCCCACCTACTCCTCTGGACGCTGTCTTGCCACGTATACTCATCGTCAGCCGCTTAGAGATAGTTACGCAGTCCTCCGCTACTTGATCTCTCTCTCTCTCTCTCTCTCTCTCTCTCTCTCTCTCTCTCTCTCTCTCTCTCTCTCTCTCTCTCTCTCTCTCTCTCTCTCTTCGTACATCGCTAAGAGTATCCTGGGAGTTCGAAGGCTCATGGCGGATCCTTCCACCACCAAGTTCTTGGCCCCCGGTGACTCTCACTGGGAGAGCGACGATGTGTGGTGAGAGAGTACAGGACTCCGCGGCGAGGGAGTCACTCCGTGCCTGAAGGTGGAAGCCAGCAGGTGGTCGGCGGGACGATCTCTCTCTCTCTCTCTCTCTCTCTCTCTCTCTCTCTCTCTCTCTCTCTCTCTCTCTCTCTCTCTCTCTCTCTCTCTCTCATGCAGTGAGCGCGACGCGATAGATCTGCCAAATGGCAAAATCTCTTCATAGCCACTGGTAGGTAGGTAGGTAGGTAGGTAGGTAGGTTGGTTTGTTGGTAGCGTCTCTCGATTTTTGCTGTTGTTGTTGTTGTTGTTGTTTTCCCACGCTATCTGTCTTCCTCGCTCCCTGGCAACCGGAAGAGTTCAAGGGCGTGTGGATTACGAAGCTCCTTTGCCCAGTTATGTATCTCGGCATAGTCTGGCATGCCCTCCCTCCCTCCGCATACCTCAGCATGCCCCCGCTACACAGGAGGGGCCCGGCCACCACCGCGCTACAGCCACGGCCAACCTACAACGCTACAGCCAGCTAGCCTGCAGCCACGGCCGACCGCCCGGCTACATAGAGGGGCCGACAGCTTTTCTACAGCGATGGTCGGCCACAGCGCTACAGTGAGGGCCACAGCCCTAAGTAAGGGTCATTGCGCTACAGCGAGAGCCACAGCGCTACAGTGAGATCCACAGCGCCACAGTGAGGGTCACTGCGCCACGACTAGGGCCATCACACTACAGTGAGGGTCACCGCGCTACAATGAGGGTTACTGCGCCACAGCAAGGGCCACTACGTTACAATGGGAGGTGGCAAACCTTCGCTACAGCGAGGGCTGACCAGCGCGCTACAGCTAGGTGGCCAAACGTGGCCAAACCTCGCTACAGCGCACTACAACCTCTCTGCGGCCCCCCCCCCTTTTTTTTGGCTTTCAGCGTTCGAGTATAGTATCGAACCGGTTTTGCATTGTCCAATGTGTGTGTGTGTGTGTGTGTGTGTGTGTGTGTGTGTGTGTGTGTGTGTCAAACGTACGTATGTTGCTGGACTTAGAAAGACAATTTAAAATCTTTCACTGAATATCTCACAGGGATGCCTGAGATGTAATGTGCTCAGTATAATAACGTTTGCACTTCTCTTCGTCTTCTAAGAAAAAGAAAATCTCCCGCACAAGTATAGATATTTTCCTTCGTAATTTAAGTTAAAGGACTTGTTTATTTTTTTTTTAGGTAAGGTTTAGAGTGCGTGTGACAGATGAGAGTGTGTACGGGTGGTACTTCTTCCTGCGTGACTCGAGCTGACGATATATGGGCCTCGAAGTGGGATGTGGATGGGGGACTGTAGGCGTCTTGCAAGGCGAGCGCCGTACCCACACAGCCGCCACCGGTTTCCCAGCGTGTGCGCGTTGCATTTATAAAGCCAGCGATGCGTGAACCCGCTCTTAGAATGTATCGTCTCGTCTTGTTCCTCATGTTGGCGATCCGTATCGCAAGCTCACCTACTCCCGCCTGTGGGGACAAGTTGTCGTCGTGGTGGTGGCGGTGTTTCTTATTCCCTCCCTCCTTTGGTGGTTGTGGTTACTCTCATCCCCTTGCATCATATTGTGGTGGCGGCGGTGGTGTTCCCTATCCCTTCCCATCATATTGTGGTGGCGGTGGTTACTACCCCCTTCCGTCATATTGTGGTAATGGTCGCTACTATACCTACCTCTTCCATCATATTGTAGTGGTGTTCGCAACTCTCTTCTCATCATGTCGTAGTGGTGGCTGCTGTAGTCTATCGTTTTAGACCATTTTCTTTGTCATATTCTTCCAGGCAGCCCTGTATATATACGAGCTCATAACTCTTGTGTCGTTGTGTATAGACGAACTATAACCTCTTTTGTCGTTGTTATATACGAGCCATAACCCCTTGTCGTGGTGTGTATTCGATATTTTTTTATTTGTTTTAAATGCACACTGGCAAAAGGACATCAGTGACAGCATGAGTGAAGGGCACGTGGGAAGGGTTAGGTGGAGGCAAGTATAGAGCGTACACTGGGTACAGTAATACATGGACGCAGGTGGGCGTGAGTGGCCCCAGAGACTTACAGAGGGTCCTCGTCCCTCAGAAGATGAGGAAGATGAGGAACAGCATTACTGGCTCTGCTGTGATACAGAGTAAGGTATTATTAATGTTATTATTATAATTATTATTATTATTACTATTATTATTATTATTATTATTATTATTTTTATCATTATTATTGTTAGTAGTAGTAGTAATAGTAGTAGGAGGAGGAGGAGCAGCAGCAGCAGCAGCAGTAGTAGTAGTAGTAGTGGTAGCAGTAGTAGTAGTATAACAACCCCAATGAACCCTTCTCCGGAGGCTCCCACGGCTTCAGGGCTGCGCTACTGCCTGTAGCAGGGAAATAATGGAATCCAAATCGGAGCGAGATCTTAGATGATACATCCTCGTCGAAGGTGACGAACTCGCGCCGCAATCAACTAGCAAGCGGAGTTCAGTAACTCCCAGAGCGTGGCAAGAAGGGACATGCATACATCCATCCATACATACAGAGAGTATCACGTTCGTTTTAAGTACTGGGTATGAGCGTACTGGATTGATGTCGGCTCTTACCACCAGCGCCTATCTTCGCGCCCAGCCATTGGTTCAAGGAACTCTCTTCGTTGATTGGGTGGTACAGCGTAGGGCAGTTGCCAGATGCTGCTTCGTGTAAGAAATAACAGTAACGGGTTCTCCTGTCGCGCTCAAAGGTCCTGCCATCGAGTCGATCCTACGTGCTCAAGGGTCGTACCGTCGAGCTCGTGGATCGCAC
Source organism: Panulirus ornatus (assembly GCF_036320965.1). Classification (NCBI taxonomy): domain Eukaryota; kingdom Metazoa; phylum Arthropoda; class Malacostraca; order Decapoda; family Palinuridae; genus Panulirus; species Panulirus ornatus. The sequence continues at coordinate 5,340,494 of NC_092228.1, forward strand.
CGTCTTGCTCATGGGTCTTGCCGTCGTGCTCATGGGTCGTACCGTCGTGCTCATGGGTTTGAACTCTTTTGGAACACTCGCGTGTCCGTTTGCGTGGTCGGGGATATGGACTAATTAGCCTCCGTATTTGTTTGTATCCAGCTGACATGAGAGCGATAGGATGGTTGACATGTCGCGCTAGTGACATCAAGTGACATAAGACGGAGTAATGGTTGATGTGACGTAGCAGTGGCATCTCCAAGTGACATGAGGTAGAGCAATGGTTGAC
>NC_092228.1:5343261-5363261 GCF_036320965.1 Panulirus ornatus
AATCATTCAGGACAAGTTTGTTGTCTTGTGCGTCTTCCCTTCTTTTGCGTGTCATTAGGACGGGACGCGGCTGATGTAGGTGATAAGTAGCGCTTAAATAACCCGGCCATTTGCTCTTTTATATAACGACAAGAGAGGTGTTTTTATGACCTACTCTGGCGCGGTGTTTTGCTGGTATAATGAAAGATAATTTGCCGCCTAACAGCCTAGGTATGTCTTTGTTTTGGGTTGGGTTGAGGGGGGGGGGGGGGATGAAAAAGCTCGACCCGTGTTTTATCATGGGCTCCCCCCGCCCGACCCCCCCACTCCTCAACAATGGTTGTGTCACAGTCGAGTTGAGAGAGAGAGAGAGAGAGAGGGAGAGAGAGAGAGAGAGAGAGAGAGAGAGAGAGAGAGAGAGAGAGAGGTTGTCTTCCCGTATCATACCACACACGGGTGACGTGAAGGGTATTCACGGCTCTGTAATTCAACGGATTCAGCCCCCTTCCACGCAGGGAGATGACCTTAAAAGGCGTATTTTATGAGCGGAGCACCTGCCTTACGTGTTCACCCCGGCAATCTCGGCTTTATAGGAAACCAGCTGTGCATTTAGCCCGGTGTTGCCCCTCGCAGTTGCCGGCGTTTTCCCCAGCCCGGATTTAAAAGCTTCAAGGTAAATTATCCCAATACTTGTTAAGCGTTCGTCAGTGTAGCTTTTACCATTACAAAGCTCAGGGGGTCGTGGAGGCTTTGTGTAAGATCGAGCGAGTGTTAAACCGTTGCTTCAAGTGTTCGGGGAGCTCGATTGTTCCTGGCCATGTTTATGCTTAGGACAGTGACCGTGGCTGCTTCCCGATCCTTGGCTCTGGCTAGGGCGTCCACCTTTCTCAGGCATTGCACCGCCCGCCTCTCTTTCTCTCTATCTCTCAAAACCTGGTTTAACTCTGAGGAAGCACTCATTTGTATATGGCCTGTATTTATCATAAGGTTTTACGTATATTTTGACAAGGGAAAAAAGAAATAGAGTCGATGGGAGTCGTGGAGGCGACTTGAAACACGTTGTCACGTTATTCTCGCCATACCGAACTCGAACACCTTCAACCAGAACTTGAACTCCGGGGGAAAGTAACGTTTGTTTGCAGACTCATATTGAGCAGTTGTGTCTCAAAGGCTACCGAGTTAATGAGGTCTTAAGGGACTGCTTCACTTAGTCTGCAATATAGATGAATCTTGTGGAAAATGCCATTAAGAGAGAAAAAAAAAATGAATTATATATTTTCCTTGTTCCTTATGATGCCCCTTAGTAAATGGATTATCATGATTATTCATAGTTTGTGATCAGTAATGACACGTGGGGCTACTACAGGAGTAGAGTCGACTACAGAGGTTAGGAAGGACTGAGTGTTGCGGCAGCGTTGCAGTAGGTTGTTGACACTTATAGGGTGTCTGTGTGAGGGCAAGGAGCTCGCGGGTGTGTGTGTTCCCTTCATTCACCCCGGGATGGTATTTAGTTGGAAAATAATTGCAGAAAGATTTGCGGCTGTGATGCGTCTTTTTAGTCTTGTTGTTCACCAGTCTTTTGTCTTCTTAAGACCTGGTTAAGTCATGTTGTATGCGCTGTAGTTAAAGAAAAGATTCAGGTTTATGAGATTACGTAGCCAAGCATGTAATGACATGGGGGATTAAGGCGTTTTAAAAACAACAGGTAATAGGGGCAGGTTGGGATTAAGTTTATTGGGGGAGGGATGAGGGATTTAGTTGAGAACACTGGGAGGAGACACTGTTGCCAGATTTTCCCAGCTGCCGTCGAGTCTGTAAATGTATTATACAGACGTTGTTGAATTATGATTACTGTTTTAGGTTATGATAGCTACTTGTATGGGTGAGAAATGTTGTATTCTGACGGCCTGTGTGTAAGATACAGTAGCAGAGGCGGACGGACTTGGATAAGTGTAGGAATGATGTGAAGCACTTGTGGTTTAGTTGGTAACAGAGGAAGTGGAATTTGTGGGGATTTGGGGGGTGGGGAGTTAGGAGAGGTACGGCGGTGCTCTTCTCCGTTAGTAGTGAGTGGAGGGGAGGTAGGGGCAATAGGTAGAGGGAGGGATAAGTAGAGTTTGGATTTAAAGGGAAGGTCTACAGCTGGAGGAAGGGCCAATGCTCTATATGTGGAGGGAGGGATGGTCTTTTAACTGGAAGGAGGGAAGGTCAATACTTAAAGGGAAGGAGGATCTGTAGCTTGAGGGAGGGAAGGTCTGATCTCTGAGAGAGGAAGGGTATAAGGCTAGGTCAAAGGAAGGTCTGATCCTTGAGGAAGGGAGGAGAGGTCTGTGACTGGAGAGAGGGAGAGTGAGTATATGTAGGGAGGGAGAGAGGGTCTGTAGCTGAAGCGATGGAGAGCGGATAGCGGGAGAAAGAAGAGAGGGTCTATTGTTGAGAGAAGGAGGGTTTTTACTTAGAGAGAACATAAAGTGGGAGGAAAGGAGAGGAAGTCGAATGATTTATGGCATGAGGGAGGGAGTGAGGGGCATGATGTGTGGTGGTGCCACGATATAATGGTACGGATGTATGATGGTGCCACGGTACAGTGTTGCGAGTGTATGACGGTGGGACCGCAGCATGATGGTACGACTGTACATAGGAGTACATATGGACTGAGTAGAGCGTCGAGCTGCAAAGATGATCCGGACTGAGAAACAAATCCTACGAGAGCAGAGTAAGCGACTTGAATCTACTTAGCCTCGTAAATAGAAGGTTATGAGGTGATCTGATACGAGTGTTCAGCATGATCTAAGGCCTTGATAATCTTGACCGATCAATTTACATCAGACTTGATTTGTCTCATTTTACTCGTAGTAATGTATGCAAACTCTTGGGCAAAGGTTTTACCTCGAACGAGGCGAATTACTTTTCCTTCAACAGGATTGTTAACATACGGAACGATTTGCCCATCAGAATGGATGGAAGCAGTACTATAGATACCTTTAAGAATAGACTTGATAAATACTTCGCTTCAAGTCCACGATTTACTTTATTTGCGCCTCCATCGCCACAGTGACAACCTGCTGGTTATTCTCTTTGAATTATCTGCATTCCTGCTAACTTTTACCTCACTGATCTGTGAGTTTCTGATCACTTCCACTATTACAAACAGCCTCGAAACTACCCAACGGTCTGTTGCTGTTTGAATTCTTCTGCATATGGAAAATGCAGATGAATAAAGGGTTTCCGCAGTGTGTCTTCACTGAGACAGTACAAGCTGGGGAAGAAGAGTGAGAACGCCCTCTCCCCACCCTCCGGCAGGACCAGCCGGTACGAGCAAGAATGGAAAGAGGAGAAAAAACAATGCATTGTTGAGGTAAAGCAAACTCGGTATTTTACGTGAGGGAATGAAATGGAATACGTAGCCACACTCTCACCTCGTGCTGCGCTGTGTTACACTCTGCTTTAATACTTTACACGGTACACGCTGGCAAGGGTACGGTACCATTCCTTGAATCTGGAACGAAATGAATTGTGTATATATATATTATTCGTTAGCTTTCATTTACTTTTATCAGACCATTCAGCTAAATTTATCATAATCTCTCTGAACTGCTTCACAAGTCTTCATAATTTATAAGCAATATCTCCCGCTTATATTTCTTTTTCATCTCCCACAGATTCCGAGATGTTTAACTCGAGGCCCAATTCTAGATCATTTATGCAGATTATACAAAGGGCCCAAGGACTAATCCCTTTGGCACCCCACTTGTCACGTTCAGCCATGCGTAGGCTCCGCTATTTTAAACAACACGATGCTTTTTTTTTCTTTTTTCTTTTCTGGGTGAACCAGTCTCTGATCCACGTTCATAGTGCATCTCCTGTAGCATCTGATGGCGGGTATCTGTGTATGATGATGAGTCCGTATGATAGTACGAGTGCATGACGATAGGGCTGTTACACTGGTACGAGTGTGTATGATGAGGGGGGATGGTATAATGATACGAGTGTATGAGGTAACGCCTCTGTAGAACGGCAGGAATGTGTATGATGGCGCAACGGTATACTTGCATTACCAAGGATGCTGACAGACCGGAGATCTTGGTCACCTGTGCTACAGATTTGGAACATCTTTCGACAAGACAGTTTTATCTCGTTCACAGTTTTATGTCGTTCGCCAAAAGAGAGAAAAAGAAAATAAAAGAATAATTTGCGATGACTTTGAAACCTCTTTGGCTAAAGACTTTAGGTATGTTGGACGGTTAAGTCGTCCAAGAATTTGATTCCGTCAGACCAGGGATGAAAATCGTCTGAAAGATCATGATCTTCAGTAATTAGTCTGAAGTTAAAAGAATTACTTCGAGCGATGTTTATGTGTACAGTAATGTTGCTTGTGTAGATCTGCGGTACACGTTTCAGGAGCGGCCTCGCTGGAATTCGCAAGCGAGAAGTCGCCCTCTCCCCCTCTTGGTCCGCGGATGGAAAAGAGCACAAGCGGCCTTCAGGTCGTTCTCGCCCAGGAGGGGCTCACCTCATCCTGCTCCTGCGTGGAACGCAGCTTTGAAGCTGCAGGATCCCAATATAAGGGGTCTTGTGATTGCATGATGATAATAATAATGATAATGATAATGATAATAATAATGATAATAATAATAATGATTATAATAATGATAATGATAATAATAACAATAATAATAATGATAATAATAATGTTAATAATATGATAATGATAATAATGATAAGTGATATACTATATTCCACACATTAAATCATTACTCGGAATTTTAATGTGAAGTTGCTAGGCTTCATCGGCTATAAATCCATCGATGTAGACATGAGGTAACGGGATCGCTCGGTTATGCCACGGTGTTTGAATTGTGTGTTTGGGGGTTTGTGGGTCTTAATGCTTCTCGAGGAGAAAGAAAGAAGAATTTTTTGTTAAGTGCTTACACGTATGTAGTCATTCTAGTATAGGAGTGAAGATTTGTTGATTGATATTTGTGAAGACTGTTATTTAACAGATATTCTTTTCTGAACGAGTCAGTTTATATATATATATATATATATATATATATATATATATATATATATATATATATATATATATATATATATATATATATATATATATAAGTCAATTGGGAGGTGAGTTTGAATGGAGAAAAACTGGAGGAAGTGAAGTGTTTTAGATATCTGGGAGTGGATCTGTCAGCGGATGGAACCATGGAAGCGGAAGTGGATCATAGGGTGGGGGAGGGGGCAAAAATTTTGGGAGCCTTGAAAAATGTGTGGAAGTCGAGAACATTATCCCGGAAAGCAAAAATGGGTATGTTTGAAGGAATAGTGGTTCCAACAATGTTGTATGGTTGCGAGGCGTGGGCTATGGATAGAGTTGTGCGCAGGAGGATGGATGTGCTGGAAATGAGATGTTTGAGGACAATGTGTGGTGTGAGGTGGTTTGATCGAGTAAGTAACGTAAGGGTAAGAGAGATGTGTGGAAATAAAAAGAGCGTGGTTGAGAGAGCAGAAGAGGGTGTTTTGAAGTGGTTTGGGCACATGGAGAGAATGAGTGAGGAAAGATTGACCAAGAGGATATATGTGTCGGAGGTGGAGGGAACGAGGAGAAGAGGGAGACCAAATTGGAGGTGGAAAGATGGAGTGAAAAGGATTTTGTGTGATCGGGGCCTGAACATGCAGGAGGGTGAAAGGAGGGCAAGGAATAGAGTGAATTGGAGCGATGTGGTATACAGGGGTTGACGTGCTGTCAGTGGATTGAATCAAGGCATGTGAAGCGTCCGGGGTAAACCATGGAAAGCTGTGTAGGTATGTATATTTGCGTGTGTGGACGTATGTATGTACATGTGTATGGGGGGGGGTTGGGCCATTTCTTTCGTCTGTTTCCTTGCGCTACCTCGCAAACGCGGGAGACAGCGACGAGGTATAAAAAAAAAAAAAAAAAAAAAAAAAAATATATATATATATGTGTGTTTACCAAATGGCGTCCTAGCTTCGTCTCTTCGATGTATATCAACTGACTGTTACATTTCTCTCTTGTGTCTCCCCTGATGATGTGATTATTACACGAAAGTGCACTTGGGAACTTTTCGCGTTTCATTTTGCCTGTGGACTCATAGGAATATATATATATATATATATATATATATATATATATATATATATATATATATATATATATATATATATATCAGGTGATCAGCAAGTGTTGTGTTGATGTAATGGCTGCGTGCGATCGGTAATGATGAGTGCTTGCGCCGGGGCCTGGTGATCAGAGCGGGTGGATGTGATGGATGTGGGAGTCTGACGATTGAATATGCCAATGCCAGAAAGTTGAAAGAAGTGGTAGAAAGTATCAGGGAGAAAGACGATCTCTCTCTCTCTCTCTCTCTCTCTCTCTCTCTCTCTCTCTCTCTCTCTCTCTCTCTCTCTCTCTCTCTCTCTCTCTTATCCCGTTACATGACTGCCTGACTTACAAGAATATTCCTGTCGGACGACCCATCACGAAAGGATGAGTAAGTTGCTAGTTATACGGGGATGAGTCACCTCGCTACCAGACAAGACGCGTGAGTCTCCGGTGGTCGTGAGCATGACTCGGGTAGTTCCCCGTGAGATGCTTGTACCTGTATGGAACACGTACGTAAGTCACTCAATGCTCTGTGAACAGAAACGTACCTGGGTTCGAAGCGCTTCAGACGGACGTAACTTAGGGGCTAACTCACACACACGGGGTCCGACTTCACTCCTTGGGGTTCAGAATTCTCTTAACCTGGAGTTTCGAACTCCCATACCACATAGCAAGGTGTTAGATACACGCTTCAAGGTTTCGAACCCATACAGTGAAACGTTGAATCCACACCCACGCGCTTCGAACCTAGGGAACCGAGACCTTAAACCGAGGCACCAGGGCTTCGAACATATAATTTGGTTCCGATTGACGTGCTGATTAGGGATAATTAAGCAATGACAGCGTGACGTATATTGATGGGAAAAACAGACAGACGGGACAGAGAAACTCAGATGAAGTGGTGTAATGAATAGAGACATGAATAGATAGAACACTGGATATAAGAAATCACTTACAAATGAACACACGACAGAGGTTAATGTGGACACAGACACACACACAGACAGAGCCACGGACCGACAGTTCAGCCTTTGGTAATAGGCTGCACAGTCGGGCACAGACATAGACCGACAGCTGTCCTCATAGATAGACACAGACACTGATAGTTTCCATGGGTCAACAGCCCACCTCCTTTTGAGATAAGCATTAAGACTCGCACACAAACTGACGGATGGCTTCTTATTCCCAGCAACCCAGCCCCCTTGGAGATGAGTCGGTAGACCTGGTCGCAGACAAACGACAGCTGCATAGACCAACAGTGTGATCACTTTCCCCCAAGATGGAACCAACCACACCAGTGACAAGAGTTTGAGGACGTCCGTAATTTATTTGGCAGTTCTCTGGAGCGGATTTACTCTCCATAAGATTCCAGTAAATGTTTTACGTTTAGGTCTCTTCCAGGCTGTAAGATCCGCGCCGTAGAACAATGGACTCAGACAGGTAGACTGTTTGTGAGCTCCGAGAGTGTAATAACAGTTAATTACCTTCAGAGCACAGATGTCCTTATTGTCGAGATAACGAGTCTGTGGCTGAGCCCACATTGGCCTCTCTCTCTCTTCTCTCTCTCTCTCTCTCTCTCTCTCTCTCTCTCTCTCTCTCTCTCTCTCTCTGGGGGAGCTCATTATGGCCGAGAACCGCACTGGTGGAACGCCCTTTGTAGCTGGTTCTGGATGGGAAGAGGGGGGGAGGGAGGTGAGGGGGGAGGGGCACACCCACCCACCCACAACCCCGCCAGGCAGGAGGTGGAGAAAGTGTCGGCATCACTCACTCGGTGATCGTGGAGGCACAAAACATGCTTTCCATGCTTGTGGTAGGGGGCTTTGAGTCGGTGTGTGTCAGGTGTGGTCGCTGTTTCAAAGGGTGGTCGGTGGTGCTTCGAGCGGCCGATGATAATGACGGCGAGGGACTGGTGGAAGACGGTCTGGCCTGCCCTGGCGAAGGAGAGGTGTGGGAGTGTGGCGGCCACCAGGGGAAGGAAGGTGCCGGGTCCACCGCGGGGAGGTGGTAGGACTGAAAGGGCGGAGGATCGAGTGCTGTCTCTCGGGCGTCTGAAGGATAGTGAGGCCTGGGACGGGAGTAGGCTCGTGTGCTGGGGAGAACAAAACTTAAGGAAGAATGAAGCCCAGTGACGTAACATAACAAGATAACATAATAGGGTAACGTAACAGGTTGATGAATTTGAAGAGCTATAAATTCCTGAGCCACACATTACGAGGCTCGACAATACAACATATTCACGACAGGACTGCACGTGGTAGAGTTGCCCTGCCTAGCCTGTGCGGATTCTGGCACCTGCCGGAGGGGGGCAAGTATTACACCTGGTAAAGAGTGAGTGCTCCTTCCCACATGGAACCCACGCGCCTCGCCTTCAAAGGATCCATGCTGAAGTTACACATGGTACAAATAAGTCTCGCAAGACAAGTAACGAATGAAAATACTCGTACTTTCGGAAATGCGGGAGAACATCGTCAAGCCTTAAGATATAGCCAGTTGGTAGTTGCTTAAGGAAGACAACTTTAAAGAATAAAGGCAGGAACTATACGACATCGGGGACACAAACAATGGACATATCCCAGACCCTGGTGGCAGCACATATTATGGAACACACTTGGTTCCCAGGAGCCTCACACTTGGTTCTCAGGGAGCCTAACGCTTGGTTCCCAGGAAGCCTCAAAGCCTTGAGAAAGGTTCCAGTCATTCATCGATTTACACAACGAACAACAGTTCCTAGTTTAGCTTAGTCTGTGTCCTTCGTATACTAACAAACACCATCACTATACACACATATAAGGCACCTGAAATACGTACCCACTAAACACACTTCAATGAAACCTACGCAGTACATATGCGCATCCTTTAACTATCCTCTATTTCTCCTATGTGTGTACCTTCCCTATCCAATCCCTTCCTCTCCTGCCACTTAACCCCCCCCCCCCCAATAAATAAAGGGACGTGAAGGTCAGGGTTCAGGGATTCACACAGGGGTAGGGGGTCTCTTATAGAAGAGAGGGGGTGTGGGTCAGGGCTTATAGATACATGAGGACGTCCACATATGGGTGATGCTTAGGGGGGTGTGGGGTGGGGGGGAGTTAGAGGGTCGGCTTTTCACGTAGCTAGGACCGGAGGAGGGCCTACCACTCTGAACCCTGTTATACCGTCCTTGTTCTCAGATCAGAGCTGCCTTTGTGATGAGATGAATACACAACACTCTAACACCGTATACGTGTATTTCCATACGCGCACACCGAGTCATATATGGAGAGCGACACTTAGATTTAGAGTTGTATGTCCAGGTATTTTGGCTCTGCACCGGTGCGGACGATGAATCTCTTTCCCCCGCCTTAGTCATGCCGTAGACAACGCTGTGTCAGTCCAGGACGATTACTGGGGTCAGCAGTTCACGTGTTCGTATATGACTCGTAGGTGATGTATATACTCCTGCAAGTGTAGGTCTCTCGTTCACTGCCTCAAACCTTACGTCATGCGCTGCTGCGGAGTTCGCAACGCCCTGCGACGTGGGGTCATGCCCCGTGGGAGGTGAGGGACTGCGAGGTAAGGGACCGTCAAGATGCGTACTTACAGCATGACGACGCTTAGGCTTTGGGTTAAGAAGTATACACACCTACAGGTCATTAGTCATTGCGATGTACATTCATATATCGTGGTGGTGCATCCCCGTGGGGCATAGATTCATTTGTCTTGGTGTATCCCCATGGGACATAGATTCATTTGTCTTGGTGTGCCCCAGTGGGAGATAGATTCATTTGTCTTTGTGTATCCCAATGGGACATCAATTGATTTATTTTTGTGTATCCCAGTGGGACATAGATTCATATATCTTTGTGTACTTCTGTGCGTTATAGGTTTATATATCTGTTTACATCAGTGCTTTGTAAGTATGTATGTATATATATATATATATATATATATATATATATATATATATATATATATATATATATATATATATATATATAAAACGTTCATGAGATATTTGTCCAGATCAATATATTTTTCTTAATAAGAGCGACTCTGGTCGCGGACGGAAGTCCATGAATGAGAAAAAAGGCGACGAAAGACATAGAAGCAAAGGAAAAATGATATAGCCTGAGTGTTTGAAGGTGTGAAGAAAAAGGAAAAAAAAAATGGCGGAGAAGTGTGAAGAGAAGAGTAGAAAAAAGAGGTGGTAGGGAAATGTGTCTAGTGCAAGTAAGGGAAAGATGATAAGATAGTGAGGTAGTGTTGTAGCTGGAGAGAAACACAGTATCTTAAACGCTCCCGTATAGATGATTCGCCTAGATAAGATATCGCTTGTCACGTTTCCCTGGCTGGAGTCTAGGGTGTAAAGAATATCACTCATCCAATCAGGGTAACAACGATCTCAGACTTTTTTTTTTTTTTTTTTTTTTTTTGCATCATGTACAAACCCGTCACCCACAGACTTAAACGTTTAACTTCACATCACTTGTTAACCAGCCTCCTAAACTTTCCCTTCCCACACAATTAGTATTTTTTTCCCCAGTTATTTCGACAGGCCGACGCACATCTTGTGTGTGGACGTATGTTACCCTGGATTTAACTGTTCGGCGTTTTTTTTTTTTTTTATATATGGAAGTCACTGGCACTACAATCCTGTGGAAATGGGCATATTTAAAGTGAGAGCGTTATTACAAGCGTTATTTCTGGACCATTACCGTTGATGGTTGTACAGGAAGGTGTCGAGCGTTGATTGATACAAGCCAGCTCGTTAGATCGGTGGAAGGTCTAATCATCGATGATCGCCCGGTCTGGTCACAGTGTAAGAAGGTGAAAGTTCTGACATGGAAGGTGGGTGGGTGGGGGGGGGGGGATGTTGGAATTTGCGTTGGCTACATTGTAAGACTAAGCCAAGTGCCTGGCAGGAGTGGGAGCTGCTGCTGGTAAGGCTGTAAGGGTGGAGGCGGCGGCGGGTCTGGCCACGTGGGATGTTGGAAGTAAGGTGAGTGTGTGCGAGCGTGTTTGGTAACAATACAAGGGCGGTGGTTTCGGCAGCTGGTGCTCGTTAGAGTGTAACTCGTAGCTATGATCTGACGATCTGGGGAGAGTAAAAAGAGTTCAGACTCAGTGGGGGAATACCGGACTTTGAGAGGCACCGTCATGTCACAGGGAAACAGTGAAATACCCCTCTGGAAGCGATGATTTCTGACGACCTCTACCCTCAGCGAACAGAACGAGGCAACAGCTGCCACTTAGAAAAAAAAAAAAAAGAATGGCCGGCTGGATCTTGCGGACCTTCAAGTAAAAAAAGAGGAAAAGCCATTGATGATGATGATGATGATGGTCTTCAAGGCGGTAGATGATGATGATGGTCTTCAAGGCGGTAGATGATGATGATGGTCTTCAAGGCGGTAGTACACACACGAATCAAGTACCACAGTGTACTAACATCACGCTTCAAGATGGGCGAAATTCCAGAGCGAGAGAGTGGGTACGGATCGTTCACGGCCCCGCACTGACAAGGCAAAGGAATTGAATAACTGGGAATGACTGACATTACTGAGGCTGTGTAGTACTCTGGGGCGCAGACGGGAGAGGCATGTTACTATTTACACTTGGAAGTTCCGAGAATGAATGGTTCCCAGCATAGTTCTCCCTTCATTGGCGCGACAGGCTTGGAGTATAGGGAACGATTACCAATGAAATCAGACTTTGTGATGAGCACAAGAGAAAAGGATTTGGACCTCCTAGGACCGAGGATTATTAGGGACACTGCGTGATAGGTACAGTGGACAAACCTTAAGAGGCCCCTGGATAAGAATTTTGTTCAGTGTATCAGACCAGCCAGGCTGTGGTGGTTATGTGGGCCTGCTGGATGCGGCTTCCAACAGCTTGGTCGATCAACGACCCAGCCCGGCAGCAGCTCGGACTCATGCTGAGCCGTAAGGGTAGAAGAACTCCGAAGACAACGCCAGGAAAACGGTGTAATGATGGTGGCAAGTCTGACCAGGGGGTGCTGGTAACAGTGTATTGATGAGGTAGGTCTGGCTTGGGGAGTTGGTAACAGTGCAGTGATAGTGAAAGGTCTGGCTGGAAGTGTTGATAACAGTGTGTTGATAGCAGCAGGTTTGGCAAGGGGCGGTGGTAACAGTGTGAGGAATTGTGGCGAGCTAGGTTTTGGTAACAGTGTAAGGGATGGTGGCAGGTTGGGTGTTAGTAACAATGTGAGGCATGATGGCAGGTTGGGTGTTGGTAACAGTGTAAGGGGATGGTGGCAGGTTGGGTGTTGGTAACAGTGTGATGGGATGGTGGTAGGTTGGGTGTTGGTAGCAGTGTGAGGGGATGGTGGCAGGTAGGGTGTTGGTAACAGTGTGAGGGGATGGTGGCAAGATGGGTGTTGGTAACAGTGTGAGGGGATGGTGGCAGGTAGGGTGTTGGTAACAGTGTGAGGGGTGGTGGGAGAAATGAAAATGCGTGAGGAATGTAGCCATTGGTCGGTGAGCTGGCCAATCACGCTGCAAATTGGCGGACTGACTCACGCTCTTGAAAGTTCGTGCGTGGCCAGCGGCGCATCACGTTTATTATTGATTCCTTATCTTTCCCCGCCGCTTCCTCCTTACGCATCCCTTATTCTCATCATTTCCTCCTCTACGCCTTTCCACCCGTATCTTCTCCACATTACTGCCATTCTTTATATTTCTATCAGTTTTCCTATCATCTGCTAGTACTCCCTAACTCATGCAAGCTTTTCGTATATTCTTATAATGCCATTATTTTTTTTTTTTTTTTACGTTTTGTTATCGTTGTTCTGTCTTCATTGTGTTCTCTCGTTAGATAATTAATCTTTTCATTGCTTCGGTGTATCTTTTTTCATGCCATCATTGTTCTCCGGTGCCTTATCATTATTACTACAGACGACTGCAATATTCTCGTATCTTACATTATTGTTCTAACTTTAATGACATTCCTCATTATCTTTTATCATAGTTACCCCGTCATGTCTTTTATTTTTTTTCTTTCTCTCCCTCTTTTATCGTCTGTTATCAATGAAGACTTACTTCCCTATCGTTCATATTTCTTTCATATCATTTCTTATATTTGCATTCGTCTGCTTTTTCGAGAGGCTGTGTACTTGGGAAATGTAATATCTTCTTCAGTGATATTTCATCTTTTCATGAATAATTAATGTTTGTAAATTGCTCATTTTATTTCAATCATTTCTAATGACGTTATTGTTTCTCATTATTTACTTTCTCTCCAGGTCCTGCATCTTTGTTCCTGTCTTTTGTCTGAAATTCTCTCTTCATAATTTTTTTTCTTTGTAATTGAGAGATTATGATGTTATTTCCATTACTATATACACTCTCACCATCTAACTGTATTTTGTAATTTTTCTGTCACGCCATTATATATTTCTCTCTTTTTTCTAGTTATTCCTTTCTCTTCTATTTTTTTTTTTATTACAGTCACTGCTTTGTCTATTCAGCATTGTGTTTGATCGAAATGCGAAGTTTCTTCTCGTTTTTGTGCTTGACTTTTATCTTTTGTGTTTCTAGTTCTCGTACTTTCTCATATGTATATATATATATATATATATATATATATATATATATATATATATATATATATATATATGATTTTCTCTTCGATCATAGTCAGTGTTATCTGCTTTTCCTTGCGTCGTGTACAATGTATGTAGGGTGGAAGGAGAGCCCGTGATGTGTACCCAATACGTACTATGTGTCTGGTGTGACAATAACCCCGGACTGGGCTGCGTGCGTCCTTGCCTTGTGTCTCTGTAGGTGTGACATAACAGCAGGTGAGGCTACAGCCGAACTTCCTCACGACAGCTGGCGTGGTCAGTGACGCCAACACCACATCTGAAGCACATCTGTGGTTATATATATATATATATATATATATATATATATATATATATATATATATATATATATATATATATATATATATATATACTGAGCTAGGTATCCATTTCATCGACCTATCCCTAAGGGTGGATGAACAGCTGTGTTAACTGTGGACCTACTGCCGCAACCAGGATTCGAACTCTATGCGCTTGACCGCGGGCGGCCCGCGAATGCGTGACGGTCACCTCCTGGTGTTTACGGGAATCCTGAGACCACATACACGGCATAAGGCCCCGTGTTAGATCAGGTGATTTTTGGAAACAGTTCAGCACTTAAAGATTCACGTACGATTTATTGTACAACACCTGATGATCGACTACCCAGCTTGTGTGCATGTATTCATGTGTATGTCGTTGGATATAATGGCCACCAGGAGGTAAGGGTCACCTGAGCCAGAATCCCAGCCACACGACAAAAGATGCGATGTTCAAAAAATTGTGGTGAACTCAACTACGTAACGGTGGCTCAGGTGGGGTTCAGGTCGTACCAGAGACATGTGGCCTGTCATGGTCTAGTATGGTATGTGACATTTGAAAAATCATGCGAGTAGAATATATATATATATATATATATATATATATATATATATATATATATATATATATATATATATATATATATATATATATATGATAGGTAGATAGATAAATATGAATATTTCTTTAGGTCTCTATAGTTTCGTGCTACGATCCTTTATGGAGTAGGGTTACGTGGGCTTCTTTTGAACTAGAATGCTATCACGGAGTCTATACTTTCCGTCCGTAAAAGTTGTATAGTCTTCTGGAAGATGACATCACGCTCGTGATGTTACCACTTGCAGGCGGAGCCTCAAGAGCACCAAATGTTATGAATATGTTAAGTGTATAAAAGATGAGAATTATGGACATTGAGATAAATCTTTTCATGATTATTTTCCTTTGTAGTGTTTAAATAATTTCTCTAGTTTGTTGAGTTAGAAATTTACTTACATAGATTTTCATATATATATATATATATATATATATATATATATATATATATATATATATATATATATATATATATATTTTTTTTTTTTTTTTTTATTATTATACTTTGTCGCTGTCTCCCGCGTTTGCGAGGTAGCGCAAGGAAACAGACGAAAGAAATGGCCCACCCCCCCCTCATACACATGTATATACATACGTCCACACACGCAAATATACATACCTACACAGCTTCCCATGGTTTACCCCAGACGCTTCACATGCCTTGATTCAATCCACTGACAGCACGTCAACCCCGGTATACCACATCGCTCCAATTCACTCTATTCCTTGCCCTCCTTTCACCCTCCTGCATGTTCAGGCCCCGATCACACAAAATCTTTTTCACTCCATCTTTCCACCTCCAATTTGGTCTCCCTCTTCTCCTCGTTCCCTCCACCTCCGATACATATATCCTCTTGGTCAATCTTTCCTCACTCATTCTCTCCATGTGCCCAAACCACTTCAAAACACCCTCTTCTGCTCTCTCAACCACGCTCTTTTAATTTCCACACATCTCTCTTACCCTTACGTTACTCACTCGATCAAACCACCTCACACCATACATTGTCCTCAAACATCTCATTTCCAGCACATCCATCCTCCTGCGCACAACTCTATCCATAGCCCACGCCTCGCAACCATACAACATTGTTGGAACCACTATTCCTTCAAACATACCCATTTTTGCTTTCCGAGATAATATATATATATATATATATATATATATATATATATATATATATATATATATATATATATATATATATATATATATATATATCACATAATACCCTCCAATAGCCAAGATTCGAACCCAGGACCTTTTGCGTGGTATTCTGGAAAGCTATAGGGGCGATCATGGCCTAGCCGTTAGCATTCCCGAATAGTACGCAAAAGGTCCTGGGTTCGAATCCTGGCTGTTGGAGGGTATTATGTGTTCTAAGAAAATGCACATTCATATATATATATATATATATATATATATATATATATATATATATATATATATATATATATATATATATCAATCCGTGAACCGTTTAAGTCAAAGTTACAGTGCTGTACGACAGTTGCACCAAGAATACTGGCAACAAGCGCCTGGCTCCCCGCCGACACCAACTAGTTGCGTTGCTGGGCGTATAATGATAGGCGCTTTATTTTGATGGGTAGGTGAACGGGCACCGTAATGAACCATTAATTAACACTCCCGTATTTGCGCTGGTTTTAATGAACAAACACATGGTGTGATATCCATTTGTAATTACCAATTTGTACAGTACGCTCGTGGGACACATCTTTTGACCTTAGTCTGGTATCATACAGCTTTTTGAACGGTCCGCATCCGCAGTTGCACCGGTTATCTTATCCCAATCATCCACTTCTCTGATAGAGTAGAAATACAGAATTCTTCGTATCTTTTCTAACGTGTTCCTTGCTTAATTCCTTGTTATGACGGATGGTTACTCTTTATATCCATTTTTCATAGAACCTTTCTCATGTCCGCATGATTATCTTGGTGTAGGAACTAGTGGACTGCAGTTAAATCACTCTTGCATTATGGACCTATTCATGCACTCCAACATTTCACTCTACCTCAGCTGTCTTAATTCTGGCTCCATCTTCGTCAAGATTCTCTGGACCTTCTCTGTTAATGATTCTTTAAGTGCGGTGAGCAGACGTGTGAACCACATTCTAGTCCCGACCAAATACAGGATGTGAACAGTTTGCCGAATGTTTCCGTATCCATCCATTTGGAATGCAATTCTGATATTTTCCCACAATAGTTCGTCTCCTTTGTTATTTTCCTTAAGTGGGAGCGCACTCTCGACTCCCACGTCCCCCTCACTCACAGATTCCTGCGGCTTATTCGCTGTCAGATGATAATCATATCGAGGCCTTGTTTTCCTGTGCCCCATCCGCATTACTTTACATTCACTGTGGTCGAATTTCATCAACCATCCGGGACCTGGTCGATGAAACAGTCACTCCACCAGTCTCTCTCCTTTGTCGAAAAAACGGAGCTCACTTTCTCGTAGAAATCTTAAGAGTTGTTTTATATGTGTCTACTCTTGCACTTTTGCCGAGGTGTGTGCATGCAAGAGTAACTGCTGTGTCGGAACCACTGTAGGTGATAGACGGAAGGACATAACACAGTCTGACCAGAAAAGCCTAATATCAAGTCACTGGGCCTATTTACATGGCGTGCTAACTCCCCTGCTGTAAAACATGGGCATGGAATATATCACGCAGCACATCACGATGTTAAAAGTGAATGAGGAAGCGAGGTAGAATATTGTAGTGAAAGGTTATATTTGATGTGATGAAATATTGTCATATTATATACACCGAGGTTTGCACGAGAAGAAAAGATTCACGATATATCACAAAAATTATGAAAGTGCGAAGTGTTGAATGCAATAAATGCAGAAGCATGACAGTATTTATATAATAAGGCTACAGAAGATTTTCTCTTTGCCCCAGTGATAATTAATTCATTTTATATATATTTTTTTATATACGTAAAATGCATGCATATTAATTAGATTTGCTCATGTTTCAGGTAGGGAGCAGAACCCCGGCAGGCCTTAGGGAAAGGTAAATATTTGTGTGTGTGTGTGTGTGTGTGTGTGTGTGTGTGTGTGTGTGTGTGTGTTACGTCAGACTAGCGCACATAGGGAGTAACGATCTTATGTCTGGTTATGACGTCAGAAGGGGATCCTGCCCCCTCCCAAGTAGTTTATGTAACTTGTGAATCCTTTACACACACACACACACACACACACACACACACACACATATATATATATATATATATATATATATATATATATATATATATATATATATATACGCACAGCCTCTATGGTGTAGTGGCTAGTTTTACTTGAGTATGAGTCACCGCTGGCGCGCCCGGGTCGGGCCTGCAGGGGTTCGATTCCTGGGCACGGTAGTCGGCCGACACCCAACCCAGGTGTTCATCCTCCTCATGGAGCTTATCGACAAATTGACACCTGACTTAGGGTATATATATATATATATATATATATATATATATATATATATATATATATATATATATATATATATATAAGTAAAGATATGGTACATGTACCAATGCAAGAGACGGGGCAGCACGAGTATATAACTCACCCCGTAACGCACTCATAGTAATCACACTGACAAACACGCACTTGGAAGTGTAGACACAGACACACAGACACGCACAAAATCACTTCCGCACCCGCATGAATACACAAGCACTGGTGCTTACGCATACATAGCAAGCACACTCGCGGCCACACCAGTTGTGCGTGACGTGTTGTTGTGCAGCTCCCACTCACAACCGCAGACCAGGGGAAGGCAGCTTGTAGTCACCCCACCGTTCACCCCCCCCCCCTCTCCCCACCCCCCTTCCCTCGTGTCTCACAGCCTCTTACTGCTTTTTAAAACGTGGGTGTCTGTGTCGCGCTGTCTGGCCCAGCCTGTGTGTCTGTCTGGGCCTGGGAATGTGGATGCTAAACCCGCCGCGAATGTTTATCCCGGAGCCACTCCGAGTGTCCGCACTCCGGGCAACAAATGTACATTTTTCCTTGTGTTACCGTGATCGTTTGTAGTTGGGTCATTAAGTGTTTATACTGATATTTGTTTATGGCGGAGTCGGTAGACATATGTGCTGGAGTCACACTGACTGTTTATAATGGAGTCACGCTATCTGTTTGCATGTGGGGAACTGATTGTTTACAGTGGAATCACATTGAATGTTTATACTGGAGTCATGCTGAATGTTTATATACTGGCGTCATGCTGAATGTCTATATACTGGAGCCATGCAGAATGTTTATATACTGGAGTTATGCTGAATGCTTATACTGGAGTCATTCTGATTTTTGTACTGGAGTCATGCTGAATGTTTATATACTCGAGTCATGCTGAATGTTTATACTGGGGTCGTGCTGAATGTTTATAATACTCTAAGACAATGAGTGGTTGTACCTAAGTCTACTAAATGTTTATGTCTGAGTCTTAATCATTATATTCCCTTTACTGAATGTTTATTCTTGTCGTTGAATGTTTATCCTTGAGTGACTGTCAGTGTTTATATTGGACTCACACACTTCACGTATCTCCTGCAGTTACAATCATGTTTTTTCTTTCTTCCTCTTGGAGTTTTCGACTGCAATACGGGTACAGCGTTTTCTGTTAACAGAATCCCGTGCCATTTGACCGCGGACGCTCTCCGTTTTCTGTCGGTAGATTTCGTCTTTCGTGGCCACTTAATTGGCTGTACATATTTTATTTCCCCCGATGATTTTCTTGTGACTTCCTTATACGTTCACCTTTCGGGCGTAATGACGTCTGTCATTCATTACAGATTGCTTCGAGGGTCGTCTTTCTTTCTTATAAGAAAAGCAACACTACAGGACGGAGATTTTCACGTTCTTAAATTATTGGTTATCTTTTTTGAGGAGGATTATAGAACTGGGAAGATGTGGGATGAAATTATTAACGGAACAGACATTTGAGACTCATGGTATACGTATCAGACCCTTGAGCACGACGGTACGATGTTTGAGCACGACGGTACGACTCTTAAGCAAAATGGTACGACATTTGAGCACGACGGTACAACTCTTGAGCAAGACGGTACGTTGTCTCAGCACTACGGGACGACCCTTGATCCACGACTGTACGACCCTTTGGGTATAAGGGCCTGGCATTTGATCAGAACCTTGACCTTAGGTTATACGCTCAGGGCCATCACACTGGCATCGTCGCGTCCAAGGGATCGTACCGTCGTGCACTAGGAGGCCTACGTACAGCGGGACGTAGAGGATGGTATGGACGCTCCGTGCGAGGGTGTCGTGACCCCGAGCGAGGCGGGGGTGACTGGGTGGGCGGGGATGAGGGTGAGGGGGCTGGGGTATCGTTATCCCCCCACACCTCTCCCACCTCTCCCCCGCCTTCACGCCAACCTTCACATAACCC
>NC_092228.1:5368261-5388261 GCF_036320965.1 Panulirus ornatus
AAGAAATGAGGGAAATTAAGATAAAGAATGGCAGTGATAAGGAGTGCAGTTGTGACGAGGGAAATTACATGAATGGAGAAGATAAGAACGATGAGGAATTGCATGAGAAACGGACAAATAAGAAACACGGAAAAATGAGTTTATATATATATATATATATATATATATATATATATATATATATATATATATATATATATAACCCCGGTACCCCTTTTATGGGGTCCCTGCAGTTTCGAGACTGCGCTATAGTCAAAACCAGAAAGAAAAAAAAAAAAGAATAAGCTTGATTCCTAGGTGGAAGCTCTTTGATGAGACTGCACTCTACTCTGTTCCCTTTGGTGACGACGATGCTGCCTCTCCCAGAGGTGACTTTTTACTTACGGTGCACCCACAAGTTTGCGCTACCTCGCAAACGCGGGAGACAGCGACGAAGTATAAAAATATATATATATATATATATATATATATATATATATATATATATATATATATATATATATATATATATTTTTTTTTTTATACTTTGTCGCTGTCTCCCGTGTTTGCGAGGTAGCGCAAGGAAACAGACGAAAGAAATGGCCCAACCCCCCCCCCCCCATACACATGTATATACATACGTCCACACACGCAAATATACATACCTACACAGCTTTCCATGGTTTACCCCAGACGCTTCACATGCCTTGATTCAATCCACTGACAGCACGTCAACCCCGGTATACCACATCGCTCCAATTCACTCTATTCCTTGCCCTCCTTTCACCCTCCTGCATGTTCAGGCCCCGATCACACAAAATCTTTTTCACTCCATCTTTCCACCTCCAATTTGGTCTCCCTCTTCTCCTTGCTCCCTCCACCTCCGACACATATATCCTCTTGGTCAATCTTTCCTCACTCATCCTCTCCATGTGCCCAAACCACTTCAAAACACCCTCTTCTGCTCTCTCAACCACGCTCTTTTTATTTCCACACATCTCTCTTACCCTTACGTTACTCACTCGATCAAACCACCTCACACCACACATTGTCCTCAAACATCTCATTTCCAGCACATCCATCCTCCTGCGCACAACTCTATCCATAGCCCACGCCTCGCAACCATACAACATTGTTGGAACCACTATTCCTTCAAACATACCCATTTTTGCTTTCCGAGATAATGTTCTCGACTTCCACACATTCTTCAAGGCCCCCAGAATTTTCGCCCCCTCCCCCACCCTATGATCCACTTCCGCTTCCATGGTTCCATCCGCTGCCAGATCCACTCCCAGATATCTAAAACACTTCACTTCCTCCAGTTTTTCTCCATTCAAACTCACCTCCCAATTGACTTGACCCTCAACCCTACTGTACCTAATAACCTTGCTCTTATTCACATTTACTCTTAACTTTCTTCTTTCACACACTTTACCAAACTCAGTCACCAGCTTCTGCAGTTTCTCACATGAATCAGCCACCAGCGCTGTATCATCAGCGAACAACAACTGACTCACTTCCCAAGCTCTCTCATCCCCAACAGACTTCATACTTGCCCCTCTTTCCAAAACTCTTGCATTTACCTCCCTAACAACCCCATCCATAAACAAATTAAACAACCATGGAGACATCACACACCCCTGCCGCAAACCTACATTCACTGAGAACCAATCACTTTCCTCTCTTCCTACACGTACACATGATAGAATGTCGAGAGAACACAGACCTGACACAAATACCTGGAAAGCCATATATAAGAATTCCGCAACAGAAGCATTGCACGTATTATATATATATATTTTCTTTTATTGTGTGAAACCAATATTTTGTTGTGAGAGATAAATGGGTTGATAAGATGTGGAGTGTTGAGCTATTTTGCCAGTCTGTGACATGAGGGGGTGGTCCAGTGTGGGACTTAGGAGGTGAAATGGGGGTTCCAGGAGGGTGGAATGAGGGTGGGGGGGACTCATCATGGAGAGGAGGGCCTCCTCCAGGAGGGAGTAGGTGTCGTGGGCGGGGTGGAGGTGGAGAACCCGCCATCGAAGGCCACAACGGGAGTAGAGTATCCATGGTGGGGGGGGTCACACAGGAGGTGGATGGCGCTGAAGGTGAGGGTAGTAGTAGTAGTGGTCCCAGGGTAACTTCAGAGGTAGAGGGGATATATGGGGCTGAGGGAGAGTGTGTGGGTGGGGGGGAAGATTACTACAAGGTGCGTGGTGGTGGTGGTGACCAGGGCCGGCGGAGGTCATCAACCTGACCGCAAGGACGCGGGTCACGAGAGGTTAGCGAGGGGAGCACACGCGCCTGAAGTCTGGATTCTGAATTACGTCAGGAGCCAATAAACAACACACACACACACACACACACACACACACACACACACACACACACACACACACACACACACACACACACACATACATACATACATACATACACACACACAAGAAAAAAATAGAAGGAGGGAATTCTTGACTGACTGACTCAGAACAGGAAGACAGGAGCATCTGACGACACGAGACCGTAGACTGAACACAGCTGTCCCCTGACAGCTGCTGCACCCCCCCCCTCTCTCTCTCTCTCTCTCTCTCTCTCTCTCTCTCTCTCTCTCTGACACGCCACATCAGCGAACACGTATCCCAAGAGAGAAAAAAAAAAAAAACAGCCCGAGGAAAGACCTAGATACACAAGAAACTCAAGATAGCACGTTACCATAACCAGGCCTCTGCGTAGTACCTCCCCAACACTTACAGCGCAACGCTCAACACAGGAAGCCCCCCCCCCCCCCCCCCCCCCCTGAGAGTTAAAGGAAGTCAGGGTGACGGTGTTACATAGACCACGATTGCCAGGTACTGACGATCCACTTCTCCTCTTAGAAGCACCGGGGGAGATACTTGAGAGAATGACCAAGAACAGCCTGTGCAACCAGTGTTGCTTCAAGGGGGAAGTCGAGAGGCGCCACCT
Source organism: Panulirus ornatus (assembly GCF_036320965.1). NCBI lineage: Eukaryota > Metazoa > Arthropoda > Malacostraca > Decapoda > Palinuridae > Panulirus > Panulirus ornatus. Next base: position 5,371,205 of record NC_092228.1, read on the forward strand.
CTGCAGTCGCGATAGCTGCATAGAAAATTTTGCAATGACCAGAGGAACTGGGAATGCACCGCACAGTCATGCAAGGAGACAAAAAAGCACAGCCTGCGACTAAGTTGTGGAGGAACTGTCTACAGTATTAACTAATTACAATTAGCCACGCCAGAGATAAACGAGAGAATGACTAGTTACGTAAGTTCCTCAAACAACCCACCGCCACAATAACCACCGTCTCTCGATCCTCACCAGATTATTTTTTCTTCCCCTTGACCATGGGGGAGGGGTCCCGCAAGGCAGCAGCCTGTCACCAACGCTTGTGCAGTAGACATTCCCTCTCAGATTCGTGGGTATTTTTGAGGCAGACGACGCCCATCAGGTCATAGATTCTCGCAGGACGTTCCCTACAGACTTCCACCCACTGCAGCCGGAGACAATCCTGAATCAGCAGCTTCGAAAAAGTCTGGACGTCAAAGTGAAAGGAAGAATTAGCCGACAGGAATGATTAACCCGTTCTACACGATATTACGACCCTTGGGTATGATAGCGTGACCTTTGACCCAGTCTCAAAGGGTAGGAGAGGCCATTACGTCCAAGATTCGTATGAATGCATGACCTTTGACCCGACCTCAAAGGGTAGGAGCTAGGCCATCTAATCCAAGACTCGTATGAAAGTATGACCTTTGACCCGACCTCAAAGGGCAAGAGCTGGGTCATCACATCCAAGACTCGTAGGAAAGCATGACTCTTGACCCGGCCTCAAAGGGCAGGAGCTGGGTCATCACTTTCAGGACTCGTAGCGTAGCTCTCTTGCTCAAAGTAGTTGACGGGAATAATCAAGTAAGACCAGGCAGTTAAAGGTGGGATTAAAAAGCAGCAAATGATGAACGCGAAACACAAGAAGATAAAGAACGTGAAGGCTTCTGACACGCGATGAAAAATAACCACAATGGAAGTGAAGGAACGAATAACTCGCGTGAATGATGTAGATTACCGAAACACAATATCCATAAACAATTTTCTTTTCTATCTTTTTTTTTGATGGAATTCCTGAATGAATGAAGAAAAAAGGGATTAATGAAATCTATTCTCCTGATATGACAGAGGAACTGACTCACGACGTTTGGAGACGAGGCTTATTTGAGGGTTTGGTGGGGAAGGGAAGGGGAGGGAAGGGGGGCAGAGTAGAGTTTCTGGGACAAAAATGGTGGATTGTTTGGCCAGGAGAAAAATTATCAGGGTATTAGCCAGTGATGGAACGCGTGTCACTGACCTTGTGTGTTAGGCGGGGCCGTGCCAGAGAGAGAGAGAGAGAGAGAGAGAGAGAGAGAGAGAGAGAGAGAGAGAGAGAGAGAGAGAGAGAAATAGTGGAGAACAGAACAACATGAACAGTGTACGTACAGAAGTTATCGATAAGATTATCATGAAAATCGATAATGGAGGATCACCATTTGTAAGCCGTGAATAGAAGTGAGTTGGGGGGTTTAGGAAGGGAAGGTGAGGACATGGCTTAATGGCTGTGTAGGGTGACTGACCGGGTGTGGAGGGCAGGACTGGCATCCTAGGGAGGGCAGGGAGGGAGTATGGGTTGGAGATGGATGAGGGAGGGAGGGATAAACCAACTAGGGAGAAAAGGAGACAGAACACGTGAAGGTCGAGTAACATAAGACCTGATGGTCTGGTGAAGAGGGATTATCTGCTCAAGGAATCTAAATGGTACTCTTCTTGATTTAGGAAATGGAAGACAGAACAGTAAAGCACAATATTCCTTTCACCCACCACAATAGATGGAGACATGATTGTAAAGTAGAAGGCAAGATTGTTGGACACATAATAGTAAGACTGATAGTTCCTCCCCTCCCATCAGTATAGATGGGGCAGGGTAGCAGAGTAGAAGGCTCCTCCCTACCCATCAGTATAGCTGGACTCATGATAGTATAATAGATAGCTCCTTCCCTCCTATCAGTATAGCTGGAGACAGGATAGTAGAGTACAAGGCTCCTCTCCACCCATCGGCATAGCTGGAGACAGGACATACCTCTACGGCATATCGCCTTGCAAAATAGCTGTGAAGGAATACCATGTTGCGCGAGGAGAATGTACTGTCACTGGGGCTTTGTTGGAGAGACGAAGGGACATCACATACTGATGTCATTACAACTGCAGGATACTGTGGTGGGGAAAGACGGTTGTCGTTTCTCTGTGAGGAAGAAGGTATTAAATACTTTTATATAATGTCATTCATGAACTAGCTGATTCAATCAAAATGATAACATTAAAAATTTGTTTTAAGTGTATTGTTTGTTTTGCTTCTAACCACATCTGGTGGTGGTTTATGCCTGTATTCCCGCAGAAAACGAGCATAGAACTTGCACAGCGGGAGAAGGAACGAAGAGCAGAGAAGAAGTCTTTAAAAAGAATATTCCGGACAGACCAGGGGAATCATCCACGACTTTTCCATAGATTCATTACGAGCAATTTGTCCGTCAAAGAGCGGCTAATGAGGCTCATGAATTCAGAGAGCTGAGAGTTACAGAGGACGATCTAAAGATGTGATTGGAGGCAGATAACAAATGCTGAAGTGTTTCGACAGTGGGAGACGATGTAGCCCCATCATCAGCGAGATGGGATGAGGAAGAGGTCAACGGAAAGATGGAAAAGTCACAAGTAGACTGCTGCTAGAGGACCTTGACCCGTATAAAGGCCTTACTGCTGATGAGTTTTCTCCATATGTGCTGAAGAAGTGTGCAGATACATGTGGCAGGCCACTTTGAGTAGTTGTTCGCCATGTCGCTTCTGGGGAGCACAGTGCCGAGGAAAGTGGCAGAGGGGAGTTGTCGCGCTTATCTTTAAGAAAGGAGATCGAAAAATTGTGCTGAACTCCAGTCCAACGTGCCTGACGAAACAAGGGAAGATTTTTTTTTTTTTTTTGGAAACGACGTAAAGACGTAAAGTGATGGCATTGTGAAAGATGGCAGCATGCAAAAGTTTCGACTGTTTTATGACAGAAAGTTCAAGAGATGGGAACCCACGAGTGCTGAGCTCCCTCCCCGTACAGTACAGATAGATAATTGTAGATAGATAACTACACACACACACACACACACACACACACACACACACACACACACACACACACACACACACACACACACACACACACACACAGCTTCTGTTCCCGCCTCTCCCCCACCCCTACCACTTATCTCTTCCCTGTATTTCCCTCCCTCCCTCCCCGGCTCCCACCTGGTTGGGTTCGCGCGGGAGAAACGTGAGTCGCCTCCCCCACCTGTTGCAGTGTTCCCGCAGGTCATGTTGAGGTTGAGGATGGCCACGCCCGCCACGCCTCCTCCTCGTCCTCTTACTGTTGAACCACGCCCACGCCTGCCACGCCGCCGCGCCGCTAACGTACTTAATTGAATCCCATCCACGTCTGATTCCTGCACTAACGCTGGGTGACCCACGCCCGCACCTGCTTAATCTCGCCCGCGTCTGATGAACCACACCTGCATAAACTGAACGAAGTCGACAACTGTTGCATCCCACCCGCAACCGTCGCTGAAAGCACCTGCAGCGGGGCTAGAAGATGAGAAGAGTAACAGCAATAACAGCAACAGGAAACGCAAGCGGCAGCAAGAACAAAAGAACAACAACAAAAAACAGTAGTCGTAAAAGCAGCAACAGTAACTGCATGGAAGCGACAGTAAGAACAAAAACAATAGTAACAGTAACATTAGTTGTAAGAGCGGCAACAGTGGATCTAACAACAACAGCAGCAGAAGTAGTAGTAACAGAAGGAACGTAAGGATCACAAAGAAAAGTGGCAACGGCAGCAAGAACAGCAAGATCATGAGCAGCAGCAGCAGCAACAACAGTACCGTTGCCACCAGCACACAGCATCAGGTATTGTTTCTCCCGCCACGAAGAACAGTACCTCCAACAGGAACAGCACCATCTCCAACAGGAACAACAGTACCTCCAACAGGAACAGCACCACCTCCAACAGGACCAGCACGTAGAGAAGCATTATCAACAACGGTGTTTCCACGGACAACAGTACATCCGCCAACAGTAGCACCTCCATCAGGAAACGCCATCATCTGCGTTCATCTCCAGGAACAAAAGTAGCTGTTACGGCGGCACCAACAGTAGCGCCGCAACAGAAGTAGCATCCTCCCACCCCCACACCACCACCACCACCACCAACAACAACAACAACAACAACAACAACAGGAGCAGTAGCGATACCAGCAGAAGCAGCCCAGCACTTAAACCCCCCACCCGCCCACCCCTCCACCGTCACCAACAACAGTAGCAGTGCCGGCGTCAACAGTAATTGAAGCATCACCATCATCACCACCACCATCACCATCAAAAAACAATAAGTAGCGGTAGCGGCACTAGCCAAAGCACCAACCACCCTCACCGTCTCCAACAACAACACACACACACACACACACACACACACACACACACCTAGCGGAGGGAGGGCACGGTAGAATGCCATAAAAACCCCGGCAATGAGAAGGCAAGTGAGGCGGAAAGTCCTCAGACAGACAGTAACTAGAGCAGCGGCCGTGGACAGATGGGACGGGGGGAAGGGAAGAGGGAGAGGGGTCTGATTCTGCTGTAAGGTTACGGGGAGGGGGAGGGGCTAATGAGGGAAAGATAGGGAGGGGTAGGAAGAGGGGTTATTGAGAGAGGTGCGGGGTAGGGAGGGGAGGAAGGGAGCTAAAAGGGAGGAAAGATGTGGTGGCTGTGGTGATGATAGGTGGAACGGAGGAGCTGGTGATAAGGGAAGAGGAGGGAGAGAAGAGATTAAGGGAGGAAGTAGGGGGAAGAGGATGAAGGGAGGGGTAGTGAGTGAGAGGGATGGGAAAATGAAAAGGGTTGTGTGGGAGGCACCAGGCGTGTTAGAGGGAACAGGTGTATAGGAAGCACCAGGGTTGTTGGAGGGACCTGGTTTACAGCAAGGACCAGGTGTATGGGAGGCACCAGATATATGGGAGGAGACCAGGTGTTGGAGGGCAATAGGTACATGGGAGGGAGCAGTTGTGTTTGGGCACCAAGTGTGTTGGAGGTGCCAAGTGCATGGAAGGCACCAGGTATGTGTTTAGGGACAAGCTGTGTAGGAGGCACTAGGTGCGTGGGTGGAACCAGGTCCATAGAAAGAACAGGTGTATGGGGTGGACCGAAGTTGGAGGGCACCAGGTGTGTCGGGTAGAAAGGGAAGGAGTTAGCATTATGCCAGAGGAGAGGACGTTGTTGAGGGGGGGAGGGAGCAGAAGAAAAACTGACTGAAGAAAGGAGAGAGAGAGAGAGAGAGAGAGAGAGAGAGAGAGAGAGAGAGAGAGAGAGAGAGAGAGAGAGAGAGAGAGAGAGAGAGAGAGGTGGGGGGGGGGGTCGATGATGAGGAAGGGCAGGGAAGGGGGTGGGTGGTGGAGGGAGCAGAGGGATCGTCGCACACCGTGGGAGTCAGTCCCACAGCTCTTGCCTGCGACGGTTGCTCCAGGCTGTTGGTGCCGTGCCTCACGCCCGTCGGAGGTCGGGTGGAGGAGGAGGAGGAGGTGGCGGTGTTGGTGCCTCCGCCCCTAGTACCGGCAAGGAGCGAATGCCTCCGTGACGTTTGAAGCAGCGAGGTATATATGTGAGGGAGCAAGCGTAAACCACTCGTATTAAATGTTCGTGGTTAGGAAGGAGACGGGAAGGCATTAGTCCTAGAGGCATGGTGCAAGTGCTGCTGCTGCTGATGTTGTGTCCACGCTCAGGGAGGGTCCACCAGAGGCGACTCGACTCCAGGTGACAGAAAGACTGGTGGATGGATAGAAGTGGACGACATGGCCACGTCATCTGAGTTGTCGTTGTAATAAAATGTGCTGGTCCCCAAGAGTACTTCTTGAAAATGTCTGCTTTGCCGCGGTGATGGTCTGAAGACGAGAGGAGGTTTAAGCGGTAACTAGCGTCCAGCACCGCAGTTGTAACCAAGGAATTACTACCTCACCGCCGTGAGACTGACCGAAGAATTTGACGTATGTAACGTTAACGTGCAGGGTTACTGCCCCCCCCTGAAGTCCCAGTGCGTTCGGATACTCCTTACTTCAGTGGGAAGAATCTCTTGGGCGTAAGGATCCGACCTAACGTTAGGCTCGGTCTCAGGAAATCACCCGAGAGTACGGGATGAAGCCATCCTCTGAGAGTGCCACTGCAGGTGGTAGTAACCCAGTCCCAAATAAAGAAAAGTAAGACAGACCAGCCAAGCCTCTGATAGGATCTTGGCATGACGAACCAAGCCTCACATGATGAACTTGACGAAGGTCAGTGCGAAGACCCAGGACTCGACGGAGTGCCGGGTCTTGTGAGCAACGAGAAGACCTTCATCAGATTCCCCAGGAGAAGAAGATTGTACCATAAGATGATCACCGGGGGCCAAAGCTAAGGAACACGTCGTTATACCTCATGTCGCCCTAGACTGAATGCGGGTTAGGCGAGGAAGTTGTGACGACAGGGCCAATAAGAGGCCAGACATCTGTTTCCGTCCTTTCAGATTTCTTTTGGTCTGGCATTTGCATAAGGTACACAAAGCTTGACTATGTGTGCCACAACCGAATGCACAAGGGGCGAGTGAAACCTGCCAAGTTAACGCCGCTGCCCATCATCAGTGAGTATTTTTTACTCATGTGGACCGTGTGGGACCTCGAGCCGCGGCTGGAGACGAACCCACATATGGAGCACCCAATGACAGGCATTATGGAAGACCGGCAACCACCGCACCAGGATGAGGAAGTAGTAACCCCACGTCTGCTGCAGTTGTAGTGATCCCAGAATCCCCTGAAGTGGGACAGCCAGTTTTTGCCATACTCGAGTGCAGCGATCTGGAAAGATGCACATGTCCCTTAGGAAACTACCCACCAGAGAGAATCATAGGATAGAGGAGGGTACTCTGGAATAGTACGGCGTTGTGGCAACAAGGTGTCTCCCATTTGTGAAGGTCCTACACTGCCATACAGTGACTGACGACACGAGCACCATCAGGGATGAATAATTGGTTCGTCACAGCCTCCAAGCTGTAGGGAACGAATTCCAGCCCATTTGTCAAGCTGTATCACACTCACCCCAGGTCATGTGTCAGGCAGTAACACACACAAACCCCGGGTCGTGTGTCGAGCTGTAGCACTGAAATCCCAGGCCATGTGTTAACCTGTAGCACACGAAGCCCAGGTCATGTGTCAGGCTGTAGCACATAAACCTCAGGCCATGTGTCGAGCTGGCATCATCCGAAGGCCGAGGCTCTGCACTCGGTTCAATTTGCCTTCCGAGTTAGGAGACTCACGACACAGAACGTAGACTTATATTGCCAAGTGTTGGGACTGGGTGAAGGGCAACCCGTGAGCACACGGGCCCAGTATCACTCTGGATTAACACCAAAGCCACAGCGGTGACGTCTTCATCTAAGAACTTGTAACGTACTCAGGAAAATTATTATATCTGACTGTGTGTGTGTGTGTGTGTGTGTGTGTGTGTAGTATTGCGCCATGTTTACAATACCTGTCAGAGCTAGCACACCTCACCTGTTGTCTCGCGAGTGCTGTCATCTACAACAGAAAATTTGGCTTTGAACGGGTTCGCGCGGTGACGCCAAGGGTTGTATCATAGCTTTTACCTATAAGGAAATCCCTTGGGTGCGTCTTGTTCATAAGAACCGCGTGAAGACACGTCCCATGCGTCCCTCTGCAGGATTGGAGTCGGAGAGAATGACGAGAGGAGACGGAGTTGCTGCAGTCGGTGCTCCTGCAGAAAGAGGTGGAGATCCAGTCCCATACTGACACATGATCCTGACATACTCACCACATGAGCGTGATGGGGAGACCCATTGGTAATGGTGGCCTGGCCCTCGTACTCAAAGGTCGCACAGTCCTCTTCAGGGGTCGTTCCAGTCGTGCTCGAGTTGTCCCGACGTCTCAAGGATCTTGCCGTCGTGCCCAAGGGTCATACGCCGTCGTCCCCTAAGGGTCGTACCGTTGCACTAGGGGTCGTATCGTTGTGTTCAGGGGCCTCACCGTCGCGCTTAAGGATTGTACCGTCTTGCTCCAGGGATTTTTAAGAGCAAGCAACTGGCCACATATTATCCAGCAGTATCCAGGGCTGTCGCGGGGCAATATATCCAGACCGCAGCTCTCGCTTCTCGTAACTCGCTTGTGATTTTCTGTGAACTGCGACTTGCATTGTGTGCTCCTTGAACTGTGCCCTTAACTGTCCCCCCGAGAGCTGTGACTGAAGACAATACTTGAAATGTGATTTTGAAAAACTGTATGACAGTTCTTTCTTGATGTCCTCTAACTCGCATACACAAACAGGCAGACGTATAAGTGTATCACAAGGAAGGCATAGTGCATTGTAAGTGTATTTCTTTAGGAAGGCACATTGTTTCATTACTTAAGGAAGGCACATTATATCATGTGTATTACTTAAGAAAGGCACATTGTATCATGAGTGCATAACTTAAGGAAGGCACATTGTATCATAAGTATTTTACTTAAGAAAGGCACTTTGTATCATAAGTGTATTAGTAGTGTCACGTGAGAGGATCACTTGTGTATGTGTGTCTCCGTCTTGAATTTATGATGTGTGTGTGTGTGTGTGTGTGTGTGTGTGTGTCTTACACAAGATGTACGAGTCTTTCCACGTGTCGTTAGCCCTCATTATACTTGATGACCGGCAGTTTAACAGAACATTTTTGGGAAAGTAATTTAGCCAGACTTTAAGAAACATAACTAAATCTTAACATAACTAGAGCTTAAGGTAATATGATATTCAAACTATATATATATATATATATATATATATATATATATATATATATATATATATATATATATATATATATATATATATATATACCACAAGGACGTCCTTCAAGCCTTAGATATATGAATTATGAACCATGATGTTTCGTTTTCACGTTTCGTCATTTCTTTGTCCCACATTTCAGAGTACTTTGTATCCCCCCGGTATCTCGTCCCACTGCGGTCTGTCTCGTGGGATTTCGTGTCCCGGCAGGGTTGTCCCGTGCATTTTGTCGCCGGGGCGTTCGAACAAGTCGTGTTGTTGTTATCTTGGCCGTGTGTGTGTGTGTGTGTGTGTGTGTGTGAGTGTGTGCACTGCACGGAGCCGGCGGCCAAGTGTGTGTGTGTGTGTGGCGTATCACCCACGCAGCCTGGCCTCCCTCCTGCCAACCAAGCTCTTCATCCTCCCTCCACTCTGCTTCATGCTCCGGCTTTTACTGCTGTTCCTGCTGCTGTTACCGCAAACGGTGGTCCTACTGTTGCTACTGTTTTTGTGCTCTTACTGTTGGTACTGTTTTTTTATGTTCTTACTGTTGCTGCTGCTGTTTATTTGTGCGGTGCTGTTATTGTTGCACTTGTCGCTAGTGCTGGTGCCACTGCTGTTGCTGTTCGTACTGTTGGTGGAGATAGTACTGTTGCTATTAGTGCTATTTGTGTAGATAGTCCTGTTGCTGTTAGTACTGTTTGGGCCGTTGCTAGTGGTGTTGCTAGTGAAAGCCCTCTGTCATGCTGGCGTCTGCCTCTCCGCAGCTGCTGCTTTTGTCAGTGATGCTGTAATTTCTGTCAACACCACTCGTGCTCACTAACCCCCCCGGCACACATGCGTCCCACTGCTGTTAACAGCGCTGTTTACGTGATTCCGCTTGATCACGCTGCGGTGTGTCTTCTAAATCCGCCGTCTTATCGCAGTCACACCTTGTCTTCCTCCTCCTCCTCTTCCTCCTCTTTAATAGTGGTTCAGATTTTACAGCTGTTCTCACGTGGATTTGCATATTATTGCTGCTGCTGCTCCTGCTCCTGCTACTCTCCCCCCCACGGGACGTACACTGGCGATACTGCCGCTATTTCTGCTGGCCTTGTACCTTACCGCGACGTTAATGTGGCGACGAGTGTGATAATATTCTCCCCGGATTTATTGCCTCGCCCATACATGACTTTTATGATTGTTGGTGCAATTTTTTTTAGGGTTACACTTGTATGTATGAGAGTCTGTCTCCCTGGCATATATATTTTTGTGTATGGGAGTGTCTCTCTTGGTATATTTTCGTGTACAGGAGTGTCTCTGGTATATTTATTTGTGAGAATCTCTCCGGCTAATTTGTTTACGAGATTCTCTCCGGTTTATTTGTGTATGTGGGAGCCTGTCCACTATATTTGTTTATGTGAGAGTCGATCTGATATATTTGCGTGTATGTGAGTATTTCTTGTATGTTTATGTATATGTGCATCTATCCACTGTATCAATATATACGTGTCTTTCTGTTTTATGTCTCTATATATTTGGGTGTGTTCGTGGTACTTTTTTAGTCAACTGGCTGTTCTCCGACCTGTTGTGTACCCTTCGTATAGGCAGGCTACTGTGCAGGATTCCCCCCTTGTTTATGTTGTTAGAACTTCACCATCCACTCGTCTTGGGCCGATACAGAGGTTGAACCACCCTCGTTTATCTTCCCTCCAGTTTAGCGCCTGGTGCATTCTATGTGGATTTTAGACTCTCTCTAGTAATGGCATACCATTTACATATCTCTCCTTCACTCTGCTTACCACTCTATATCAAAAATCTCAATCTCACGTGGTGAAATATATCTTACGATTATGTCTAAGATGTGCTGTCCACCGTTTCTCAACGAGGACGTGTTCATAATACAACTTACGATCGGAATGTTACTGTTACACTAACACCACTTGCCTTGTGGTACGCGTACCCCACTGCTTAGGGAACCCACAACCTCACTGTCACGAGGCTGTGTCCGCTACAGTTATATTTTAGTGAGGTACGAGCAGTCTTGCCTGATCACGGCTGAAGTGACAGGTAAACTGAATTTTTGAGCAATTGAATGGTTGTCATGAATAACTATGCTATCATATGTGCTTTATATACGTACATTATCCCAACCACATATCCCGAATGGGGAATGTCCTGGGCTCAGGATGTTATTAGAGTCGTTTGACCAGCTTCGCGTCCTACCGAAGTGTTTTGAAGATGATCCGAAAGGCTTTGCGTTTTAGAGGACATACGACCATGTTTTTGTTCGTGAGATTCTGTGAGTTTAGTGCCAAAACTTTTTGTGCAGGCTGTATCATTTTGAATTATTATTACAGCTCGCCTGTAAAAACTCTTGTTTTTCTTTAGGCGATGAGAGACTGTAACTCATTTCTCTATATTTTTTTTTTCAAACCTCTGGTTCTTACGTCGACTGATGAACCATCATTTTAAGTGCGAGGTAAATTATCAATATGAACAAAGAACAGAGCTAAAATTACAGATTCCCCCTCCCCTCTCCCAGTTCCTGAAAAAAACTCAAGTTAGACCAATTGTTTCAAGGTATAGCACAGCAGACGAGAGTTTTTTCTCTTTGTGTCCCAGTACGCGAGAAACGTTTTCCCCCCGTGTTTCTTAACCGCACAGTTTAAACTCTTGTTTCTTTCCTTTATTCCTGGACAGATTAACTTGGGGTGAATCCTCTTCCACTTTTCACCTTCAGGCCCACACTAGGATTTTTTTTTTTTTTTACGGAGTCAGAGGACAGGTAGTGGTAGAAAGTCCTCGACTTGGGGTAAAACTGTTTGAAAATTCACCTCGCCCTTGACTTGCGGGCATCATGCAGGGAGGGAGAACCGTGTTCGCTCCTGGACTGTGCCTCTTACCTCGTCAAGAATCATGGTAGCTTTCTGTTACGTCTGGAGTTAGGTTAACTTTTTTATGTTTCAAGTAGAGTTATTTCAGCTTTCTGTTTTGCCTAGATGTTACAAGGTGTGTGTGTGTGTGTGTGTGTGTGTGTGTGTGTGTGTGTTTGGGATCTTTTTAGTCCAGAAAAAGGTGTATTTTCGTCTAGAAATGACTTAGCTTTCTTTTTATCTGTGAATTGTGTGTTTTTCTTTCTATTTACTTTTTTTATTTTGTTTATTAAGTGGCCGACATGGCAGGGCCAAAACAAGCCCCAATAAAGGCTATCTCGGATGGAGAAAGAGAAAAAAAAAATAGTTGAAGAAATTACTCATGGCGGCGCAGGTGTTTGTAGACCTAAGTTTTAAAGGTAGAAAGGTTATAGGAAGAGGGAATGGGGAAAGAAGGAGGAAGAGAGTTGCACAGCTTAGCTGTTCGAGGAAAGATTGGAACCATCATAACGGTTAAGCCTCGTATGGCTGGTCTTGTAGTCTTCAGAATTATGTTAGCCTTCTTCTGTCTTCAGAATTATGTTAGCCTTCTTCTGTCTTCAGAATTATGTTAGCCTTCTTCTGTCTTCAGAATTATGTTAGTCTCTGTCTTCAGAATTATGTTGTCCTTCTTCTGTCTTCAGAATTATGTTAGCCTTCTTCTGTCTTCAGAATTATGTTAGCTTTCTTCTACGTCTTTAGATTTAGCTTTCATGTCCGTCTTTCGAATTACATTACCTTTTTTGTCTTAAGACATTTTAGCTTTCTTATGTGTCTCCAGAATTTTGTTAACTCTATTCCGTCTATTTCTAGAACTGTATATTTTTCTTTTTGTCTTCAGAATTATGTTAGATATCTTACGTCTGCAGAATTATAGCTTCCTATGGTGTCTTTAGGTTTCGTTCGCTTTATGGACTTGCGAATATCACAATCCTTTTATGTCATGATGGTTACGTTACTTTATCTTTCTCGTTTCCATGTTAGCTTTTTTCTGTCTTAGTTTTATTATTTTCTTGTCGTCGAATGAGACAGTTTTAAGTAGTGTTACACTGCTTGTGAATCCATCGATCTGATCCCGTGCTAAGGGCGTAGCTGGGATGGCAAGGGAGAAGGGCGTGTGGGTTGTGGGTCTTTCCTATTTCTGTTGGTGGTGGGTCGTGGGACCGGCCTGCCCACACGGCTGCCCACGGACACGTGCTGCCGCGTGTCATGATACTGTTTCCTCGTCTTCTTCCGTGTCCTCAACCCTCCAACCCGTCCACCCCCCCTCACCCCCACGCGTAATATTTCACGTCTGTCCCAATCGTTGCCCACGCCCGGCCGGCCAGCCAGCCCCCGCGCCTCTCTTTTCCTTTCGTCTTTCCCCGTGTTTGTCCGCGCCCTGCTCCCACGCCTTCTTCTTTGCGTTTCTCCCCAGTGTTTGCTCACGTCCTCCTGACCTCACACCCTGCCCTCACGTGGGGTTTTTGTCTCCTCTCCTCTTCCTCCCACGCCATACCCCACTCTCATGTCCCACGCCTCTTTAGAATGCCCTTGCTATGCCTCCCTCCTCTGCCTCCCACTTCATGCTTCCTCTTTCTCCCACGCCGTACCCCCCTTTGCTCCCACGCCAGGCCTCATTTTCCTTCAACGCCATGCCTTCTTTTCCCCTTGTTTCTCCCACGCCATGTATCCTGTTCCTCCCACGCCGTGCATCCTGTTCCTCCCACGCTATGCCTCCTGTTTCTCCCACGCCATGTATCCTGTTCCTCCCACGCCGTGTTTCCTGTTGATCTCACGCCATGCCTCTTGTTCCTCCCACGCCATGCCTCCTGTTGCATCCACGCCGTGCTCTTCTTCCTCCCACGCCACGCCTCCTGTTCATCTCACACCATGCCTCCTGTTCCTCCCACGCCATGCCTCCTGCTCCTGCCACACCATGTCCCACGTATGACACCTGGCAGGTCCCACGTGTGACACCTGGCAGGTCCCTCTGTCCCCTACCCTCAACCCCGCCTGATCCTTGCCACACCTCTGACTATATATCCACACACCTGCCCTCCCGCGCCTCATATATATATATATATATCACCCCTTCCCCCCTACCCCACTGCTGCTCCCCGTCCTCACCCCCCCCCAATACCCCCCACTACCATCATTTAGCTCACCTGTTTTCTCGTCCGTCCATCTGTCAAGGTCGTTCAGCCGCTCCTCATGTTGTTTTTCCCCTCCTCATTTTCTTGATTGTTTATTGTCGTTAGCACGGCCATTACCGTTAATTATCAGCGTTTCTTACGTAATTATCATCTTTTCCCGAGTGCCATTAATTGGTGATAATTTACCGTGGTAATTAATGGCTGTCATTACCATTTATTATGGTTGTCCTTGTATATTTCTTCTTATTTTTTTTTTTTCCATCCTCCTTATGCGTTATAGTGTCTCTCATCTTTATTGTCATCCTTGTTATCCTGACTGGCAGTGGTGGGTGGCTCTTGTTATCATCATCATTATTACAGAAGGAATCCCGAGCCTTATATAGAGTGAGTGGGGCGGGAATATGTGGAACACCACCAGGAGCTTGGTAGCAGTGGCGATCGACAGCAGCAATAACAGGAGGAGGCCGAAGTCAGTCAGTCAGTCAGTCACTCTCTCTCTCTCTCTCTCTCTCTCTCTCTCTCTCTCTCTCTCACACACACACACACACACACACACACACACACACACACCCCGAGCCGGGGGATTGGCCCACCTCTGGTAAGGGCTGTGGTCGTCACGGCGGCGTGGTGTTAATTATGAGGACAGTAATGGTGTTATGCAGGAGTTACATCTTTTTTTTTTTTCTACTCTCTCACACTTTTTTTTTTTTTTCCCCTTCGTGTTGGCGGCGACGACACATCTGAGGCGGTCACGTGGATACCGAGGCTTCTTTATAGTGATGCTAGCAGGTCTGTTGTGGCTCTCCGGCCGTCTGTTTACAGCAGACGCCTCTCCACAACGAACACCCGCACAGAGCAGCCTTCCATTTACAGCAAGCACCTGCCTGTAGTAGCCTCCTGTCTACAGGAAACACCTGCCTGTAGCGGCCGCCCGTCAACAATAAACACCTGCCTTTAACATCCACTTGTCTACAGCAACCACCTGCTTGTAGCCGCCTCTTGTTTACAGAAAACTCCTGCTTGTAGCAGCCACTTGTCGACAGCAAACACCTGCCTGTAGCATCCTGCCATTATACCTTTGCCTTTGTCGTTCAAACCTTCCACGTACCGTACCCTGGTGTCGGGGGCTGTTCTCTAACCCTGCGGTTCGGTGAGGGTCTGTCTCACCAGACTGATTCGGTTGCAGCTGCTCTCCCTCCTCCACCTGCGTTGCACGACCTCCGTGTGCTCTCTGGTACACCCCTGCAGGGAAGTGCTCGGTGCTCTCCTCAGGTCCAGAGGCCCCTCCATAGAGTTGCTGGTATATGCTAACTAGTCGTGAGGGCCTCCCCACCCCCACCCATCCCTGACGTTTATGCTGTACTTGCTGGTAATTTCCCACCTCCTCCTCCTCCCCCTCCTCACAGCACCTCGGTGCATCCAACTTGCACGGTCCTCATGCAGGATCGGGACGATGCCCTCCGGTATTTACCGTGTGTGTGTGTGTGTGTGTGTGTGTGAACCGTCCCGTGTACGTTCTGATGAACGCAGTCATCGAGCATTTACCCTTTTGCTTATCGATGATCAGGTGTTGTTAAAGGAAGGATGCGAGGTGTGGAGAAGAACTCTCCCGAGGAGGTCCTGCAGCTGGGGAAGGTCTCCCGGCGTGTGTTGCTTGGGGGGGGGACGTGAGCACGCAGTGGGAGGAGGGGTCTTGACGTGGCCTTCCGCTAACGTCTTTACTGGCCTGGCTTTTCCTCGCTCTGATGGCTACCTTCGGTGATTGTTCAGTTGCTCCGAAACTGTTTTTTTTTTTTTCCAGACGCAAGGTCACCCGACGCCTGGATCGTCAAACGTGTCTCTCTCTCTCTCTCTCTCTCTCTCTCTCTCTCTCTCTCTCTCTCTCTCTCTCTCTCTCTCTCTCTCTCTCGTTACGTACTAGTCTCCTTGCACCCGTCTCGGTCCTGCAAGCACTTAGCGTACGCCAGACACGTACTTGTACAATCACCTGCCCATAGTAACTGCCTGGTAATGTGAATCACGTACCTATAGCGGTCACTTTCCCATAGCAAGTGCCTGTTTATGGGAATGACGTAACTGTAGCAGTCACCCACCCATGGTAATTGCCTGGTTATAGCGACAGCCAGCCTAAACCGACGAGTTTATGACAGTCTCTTGCCTCCAGCGGCCACCTGTGTATAGCTGCCCACATTCCTAGTTGCAAAAAAAAGACCCTGCTTGTATCTCCACAGCGACCACCTGCCTAATACACCACCTCCCTCTAGCAGCCGACTCGTGCCGACGTCAACCATCCGTCATGACTATTTTTTTCCCCCCAGTAAAAAACCTTGTGTAGTAACTAGGCCTGTACAGCAGCCATATGTCTGTAGATATCTGGCTTGAAACAGTCGTTTGTCTCCACAGCCAACAGGGATCGCCCGTTTATGTACGGTTAGAGTACAACTTTATGTTTATAACGGACTCCTCTGTATAGCAGCTCCCTGCCTATAACAACCATATGCTCACAAGAGCCACTTGCTAACAACGCATACCAGGTCTTGATATACACCCGTCATGCCTGTAACACAGACGTATGTATAAGCACCACCTGTCTGTAACAGTCACCTGTCTGTAGCGTAACGACCACCTATCTGGGGTCAGCTATAGCTGACTTTTTAATAATCATCATATTATAGCAACCATCCACGTAGGATATATATATATATATATATATATATATATATATATATATATATATATATATATATATATATATATATATATATATATATGAGTGTGTGTGTGTGTGTGTGTGTGTGTGTGTGTGTGTGTGTGTGTGTGTGTGTGTGTGTGTGTGTGCAGCCCTCAGCTACGAAATACATTTTCCAACAACTGCATTCCTACAGCAGTCTGCCCCACGTAGCAAACATGTGTTTCTGTTCCTGAAATAGCTGTGACCTTACTGTCAGCTGGTTGATTTTTATATTTATGCTCTACCTGTACTAAGATATTATATATATATATATATATATATATATATATATATATATATATATATATATATATATATATATATATATATATATATATATATATATATATATATATATATATGTGCTCGCTCTACCTATACTGATATATATATATATATATATATATATATATATGCTCTGTGGAAGGTATTAAGAATATATGGTGTGGGAGGAAAGTTGTTAGAAGCAGTGAAAAGTTTTTATCG
>NC_092228.1:5393261-5420761 GCF_036320965.1 Panulirus ornatus
GTTCCTCACCCATGACAACTCTCACACGTTCCTCACCCATGACAACTCTCACACGTGCCTCACCCACGACAACTCTTACACGTGCCTCACCCATAACAACTCTTGCACGTGCCTCACCCATGACAACTCTCACACGTGCCTCACCCATGACAACTCACACACATGCCTCACCCACGAGAAGTCTCACTCGTGCCTCACCCATGACAAGTCTAACGCTTGCCTCATCCACGACGTCTCACACGTGCTTCACCCATGACAACTCTCACACGTGCTTCACCCATGACAACTCACACACATGCCTCACCCATGACAACTCACACACATGCCTCACCCACGACAAGTCTCACTCGTGCCTCACCCATGACAAGTCTAACGCTTGCCTCATCCACGACAAGTCTCACACGTGCCTCACCCATGACAAGTCTAACTTTTGCCTCACCCACGACAAAACATTTGAGGCAAGTTGCCTCGATTGACCGGTTCCGGCCGAGGTTTTGTGCGGTGGACAAGCCTTCTTTTGACACCTCGGGGACCGGACCGGTTCCTCGCGTGTCTTTTAAGCTTTTTAAATTTTCTGTTTCCCCGGAGGAGGCACAGTGACTTAAGTAAACACATCTGTACCACAGGGAGATCACTGCTTCTCTGAGAAGAGGTTTTTCCTAAACATTCTAAAAGAAAACCTGACACTAAGGGAGGACGCAGTTTCTCTGCAACGACAGCGTACACTGACGTGTTGATATCGTTGCTACGATTGGACCCCGTCATGACTCCCCTCCTCCTCCTCCTCCTCCTCCTCCTCCTCCTCCTGACTTTCACGTTCCAGGTCAAACTCCTGGATAGGTCTGGCAAGCCCCCTGAACCTCCCCCTCCCCCGGCCACCTATGAACTGAACCTGGCTTTCCAGCCCCTTTTAGAGTCCGCTTCCCCCTCACATCTTTTCTAACCCCTTGAGCACGACGGTGTGACCCGCGGGGTTCATGATATAGCCTGGCCTTCCACAGGTCAAAGGCCAGGCCAATCATATCCAAAGGTGGCACCAGTCGTGATCGAGAGGTGAACGGTGGCGTCGCCCTCGGTGTCATTGGCTCCATGTATCGTAAATAATATGTGGCCATTTTCTTATCTTTTTTTTAAATCTTAACCCAGTGTCCCTCGCCATGCCACCGGCAACTGGAGGTGTGTCTTCTGCATCTCGCGTACTGCGTGCAGCAGTGGGATATCCACAGGCAACTGAGTTGAGTCATTTTGATGGAATAGAGGCAAAGAATCGAAGGGGGACATCATCGTGGCAAGTGCCTGTGCACGCGATGTTGAACGTGCTTTCGTGCAGGGAGCAGGCAAATGACTGCAGGAAAGGCGCACTGTATAGGAAGGGAAGTCTGACCCCACTAGTAGTGATATGCAAAGGGGTTCTCCTCCTTCTCTGGTAGTGCTAGGAAAGGGGGTCTCGTCTCCAACCCTGTTAGTGCTAAGGAAATGGGTTCTAACCCTCTGGCATTACTAGGAAAGGGGTTCGTCCACCCTGGTAGTGCTGAGGGAAGGGGTTTCCCCCTTTCCCATTGGTTATGCTGAGGAAAGGGGGGGGGGGTCTTCCTCTCCTGGTGGTCCTACAGTAATACTGTATCTCTGCACACAGCATCATGCTGTAAGGCACACAGCATCTTGCGTCGTGTGTAAATATGCCCTTGTAGCATTACTAGCGTTAAGGATCTAGTTTGCACTTCCAGCCACCGCTGTTACACTCGCCTGTGCCAGCCGGGCATATTGTGAATAATGACTGAACACCGGCCGGTATTAAAGGACGTAAATTTGAGTGAGAGAGAGAGAGAGAGAGAGAGAGAGAGAGAGAGAGAGAGAGAGAGAGAGAGAGAGAGAGAGAGAGAGAGAGAGAGCGCCGATGATACACTCTGACCAAATTAGAATCCATGAAATATTTCAACTGAGAAAACACCGCCATTGATCCGTTAACTTTTGCGCGTCTGTATAAAGTCATATATTATGTTATGCCTAAACAAGTTTTATGAACATGTGTGATCATAAAGGCCTACTTCAGGGCTCAAGCAGACTTAAGCGATTGTAAGTATGCATTAAAACGACTCTGCGATACATGGGGGTAGTAATTATGATGCGATACATGGGGGTAGTAATTATGACATTCGTAATTATAAGGTCACCGTTCATATCGGAACGAGTTGAAAAGATTAGTGAATTCTGAGTCTATCTAACTTCATACAGCATCTATATCAGGTCGAGAGAGAAAAAACAACAAAAAATCTACTGCGCTAGTTCCCGCTTATCCAGAATTATTCAGAAGTTAATGCCCAAACTTTGTCAGGTATGATGATTTGAACTTTAAAAAAAAGAAAAAAAAAAACGCCAGGCTCCTCCTCTTAAATGTCAGGAATCGATTTGACAGACATAAACATCCCACTCTTTTCGACCGGAGAGAGAGAGAGAGAGAGAGAGAGAGAGAGAGAGAGAGAGAGAGAGAGAGAGAGAGAGAGAGAGAGAGAGAGAGAGAACGCGCGTGAATAATCAAGTCATCGGCGTTTATTAATTGACCTTTTTCAGGAATACACCGATTTCATGATTTAGTGGTGTTGAAACGTTCTCGTATAGAGCATTTCCCGTGTTAGAGGGACTCTGAACGCATGCAGCCTATAATAGGGGACCATTCCGGACACGTAGCCTTAAGGCTTTGTCCAGTGTTAGGAAGCGACGTTGGTACCACACTGGTACACCACATACTGATGATTCATTCTACATATTAGGTTCATATGTTAGTATTAACGTCTACACACACACACACACACACACACACACACACACACACACACACACACACATGAAACATCTCTCTTGTTCAAATCACTCGCCTTATCTCTCCATGTCTGCCCTGCCATTAAGTACACCTGACCATAGTTATTCTGTCCCAGTCTGACGTCTGCCATGCGCCGAGCACATTGAGGCGAGATTATGTAATATAAGTATATTTTTTCCTTCTTCGTTATGTAGACGTTATTATGTGTTCGTTAGTGGCTAGACATCATGCGAGTGTTACGAGTGCACTGTCCAGTGGGGTTTGCAGCCTTTGCTACACAGTGTTTGCTTATGGCACGTTGGGTATCCAGGCAGGTGAGGTGAGGTGGATTTTTTTCTTTCTTTCCTTGGGTGGAGAAGTTGAATTATGTTTGAAGGACAATAAATGATTCTTCTTCTGCTGGTCCAAATGTGGTACCGAGAGGTGTTGTCAGGGCGGTTAAACTCTTTATGGACCGTGTTGATGTTTGTGGTGTGGGGAAGTGAACGATGCACGTGTGTGTGTGTGTGTGTGTGTGTGTGGTGCCTTAGTATGGTCCTGAGTGGGTGTGTTTCACCATTCAAGGTGATGAGTAGGGTAGGAGGTTGGAGTCGTGTGTGAGAGGGTCTGCAGGAGGTGACTGGAGGAGGTCATCTAGGATAAGAGTGAAGGGAACTGGAGGAAGAATTGCTCCATAGGGAATTATTTTTTCCTCTTTCTCTCTCTCTCTCTATGAATATATATATATATATATATATATATATATATATATATATATATATATATATATATATATATATATATATATTTGTGTGTGTGTGTGTGTGTGTGTGTGTGTGTGTGTGTGTGTGTATACGTTAGTGTTTGTTTGATCGTATTGTTATAAACTCTCTCTCTCTCTCTCTCTCTCTCTCTCTCTCTCTCTCTCTCTCTCTCTCTCTCTCTCTCTCTCTCTCTCTCTCTCTCTCTCTCTCTCTCTCTCAGTCAGTCAGTCCAGAACATCCTCGTGTGCTTTCAATATTTTCCTCAGCAGCTGGAGGGTGATAGGAGGTGTACGTACCTGACTTCTGACAAACTTTTGTATGCAGGCGTTGAATTTTAGATGCCGGGTGTGCTATAATCGGCTCCTTCATGATTCATGTTATTATTGTGGGGGGAGGGGGTCGTCATTCTGTTGCAAATACCTCATTCTAATTTTAGGTCGTCTGTGCTTTATATTATAGGACAAGTTTTTTTTTTTTTTCATTTAAATACAGTTTAGTGTAGAACGATTTTTTACATCCTTCAGGGTTACTGAAGAGGAGGGATGGGTTTCTGGGAGCTGAAGAATTCCAGGGGGTTTGTTGGAGGGTTCTTGAGTGTGGTGGAAGGAAAAAAGGGGGAGTGAAGAGAGTGGTAGAGAAGGGTGGTAGGAACTGGGGCGAACCCGGGTGCTGCATCGGCAGCCAAGCAAGTTTGCAAGGAGTTCTGTAAAGACACACACACACACACACACACACACACACACACACACACACACTCACACACACACACTGGTGGGTGGTTATGTAGGCTTTAGGCCCATCGTTTGCCAGGGTCATTAAAGCCATCAGTGTCAAGCCCACATCCACCAACCCAAAAAATTCTCTTAACACCTTCTGCAGGTGTTGCGGCTAATTCTCACACATAATTGCAAGATCACGTACATTCTATATATATATATATATATATATATATATATATATATATATATATATATATATAGATAGATAGATAGATAGATAGATAGGTAGATAGATCTTTTTTTACGTGTATTTATCTGTTTTTACATAACACCAGTCCATTGTTTTTCATTATTGTGAGTATTTTCAGTGGCTCACAATTAAGTGTTTAATTGTATAAGCCGGCAAAAATAGCCCGGTCCAATTTTCCAATGTAGAAATTTTACTTTCGTATGATTTTTAGGAAAATTCGCGGGTTTGCTTTTGCGTGAATGATTATATTATTTGATTTTATGTAGAACTTTTAGGAAACCTTAAGAATACACTTCCTTGGCGTGAAGGATTACGTAATTTTTTGTAAGTATTGGTTGTTTATGAGGAATGGCTTCATCCGGGGCCTCATTCCGATATTCTGACAGTTGAGATAAGAGAGTTAATGCATCACTTCCTTGATGTCAAAAATGTATGAAGACAAAGAAAAAAAGGAATTTGATCAAAAGACGACATGATCATCACCACAGCTGTTATCGCACCCTCACCGTTACTGACGTTGCCATATACATTGTCACAGACGTTACCATTGTGACTAGTTGTCGGTCGTCGTCACCGCCACGAACTACGTGACACCCGTTGCCGTTGCAGCCATACCTGTCGACGTGGATGCCATCTTACGTAATACTGTCACACCGTTACCATCAATTCTAGTAACAACTCAGCCGAGAGCGCCTGTTACGTGACGGAGTCCAGGGAGCCCGTCACGTGCCCGGAGACAACGTAACGCCCACGGCTGTGTACACGACGCTAAACTAGGCCTACGCACGTACGCCTAAAACCGTCCGTTATTTACGCACTTGACTGGTAACGAGCAAATAAATCTATTCAGACTCTCTTGCTTTTCGCTCAGTGTTCCGTCGTGTAAGTTATATTCTACCTCAGCTTCTCTGTCTAATTCCCCACAAGTTCACTTTCTGCCGAGTTTCTCGTGGTTGTAACTTATACTGAGTTGTTTGTATAATTCTAAGGGTGATGATTTTTAAGCAAAGTTTTTGTTTCTTTTTTTTTTTTTTTTTGGGGGGGGGGGACACGGGAGCAACACTTTGCAAAGTCAAGCACTGCTTCAAGACTCGTTTTTCGCTCCAGACTCGTTTTCTCTCGGTGTTTTTAAGTAAGTGATCCCAGAACTGAGTTAAGTAGACCGAGATTTGAGAGGATGTTGTTCAGTATTGAGATATTTTACAAGATTTTTATTTTTTTTTTTTCCCCTAATGCTCTGAGACATTCTGTATACACGTGGAGATTTTTGCGTGTAATACGTTGTACTTTCTTGAGACAGTAGTGTAATGACGCATGTCATCAAATCAAGGGGAGTATAGCATGGTGATGTGTTCCGTCGTATAATAAAGTTTTATAGTGTGTAACTTCGTCATGTGATAACGTTTCAACGTTTTATTGTGTGTAACTTCGTCATGTGATAACGTGTTAACGTTTTATTGTGTGTAACTTCGTCTTGTGATAACGTTTTATTGTGTGTAACTTCGTCATGTGATGACGCTTCAACGCCTTATTGTAACTACATGTGATAACGTTTTACTGCAACTTCTTGTGATAACGTTTAATTTGCATCTTTTTGAAAGTTAAGCTCCCTGTCGCATGTAGATCCATCAGACTTGCAAGCAGATGTGGATCAGTCATGACACACGGATGCCAGTGACATTCAGCCTGACGTGAAAGTTGAATGGCGAAAGAAATTGGTGGGCTGGACCTCACACCCTGAGGGTTCAGGACCGAAGGGAAGAACTGGTAGGTTGAGGTCTTCATCGCTCGAGAAACAACAGTACGGGCCGTAAATGGTGGTGATGCGACGACCTTCGACCTGACCTCTAGAGCACCAGGCCATTATTCTCCAAGGGACGCGCGGTCGTGCTCAAGGACGGGCTCCTAACCCAGCGGGGGAGAGAGAGAGAGAGAAAAAAAAAAAGATAGATGGAATCGATAAAAGATATCGCTGTGAGAGCCGTCGTCTCCGTAGGCCTTTGTGACACCGGCGTTCGAGTCATTGTCGTAGATATACGGTATGGGGCTAGTAACACGGTAACACGGAGGCTAGACGGGGTAACGCGGGGACAGGACTGGGTAACACGGGGGCAGGACGGGGTAACACGGGAGAGAAAGGACGGGGTAACACGGGTGCTGGACGGGTAACACGGGAGACAGGACAGGTAACACGGGGACAGGACCGGGTAACACGGGGGACAGGACCGTGGGGTGACGTGATGCCGTATTAACAAGGTTCTGCAGCTCTATACGATGTGTTCTCTTCGTAGTAATATTAATATGTTCCTCCGAGTCTGTATCTTTTCCCCATTGTACGATTCTCCCCCCCACCCCCCACCCCCCACAGCCTAAATTTAGCTAATGATCATCCTGTTAGCCTCCGTAATTAAGCGCTTACTCGTCCGGTTTTAACCAATTACTGTCCCCGTGAATGTAGTTAATTACAGTTGTAGCCTCGTTGTCAGTTAAGTGTCGTCTCTCGGCCTCTGTTGTAAATGAGCGTCTCCCTAGGGGGTAACTGGCTAATCATCTTCCAGTCTAATCCCAGTTACTAATCATCCATCACTACCACTAATTAATCATCATCCTTTTTGTCCTCTCGTTGTTTGTAGTTCCCTGTCAGGCTGCAGTAATTATACCCCTCATCCTTCCCCCCCCTCCTACCTTAACTGTGACAGGTGTTCATGTTTTTTTTTTCCCCCTCATACATATTCGCCATTTCCCGCGTCAGCGAGGTAGCGTCACGAACAGATGATTGAGCTGTTTATAATGTCACAGTGCATCTCTTTTCATGAACTGGTTCTTCTGACCTCACTTACTATGCTCTTCATAGCTTCGTATAGTAATTATGGCTGACTGTCCGTATGATAACTCCTCCCTAATTGATGATTATTCTCCACGTAACTTTATTGGCTTCAGGGGTTGCATCGTCGTACTCAAGGCGTTAATTCCCTCTAACGCAGTTACGCAATGGGTGTTACGCAGTGGGTTAAGCACTGTCAGCTACCAAAGTGGTGTTACGCAGTGGGTTAAGCGCTATCAGTTACGTATTTGGTGTTACGCAGTGGATTAAGCACTGTCAGTTACTTAAGTGGTGTTACGCAGTGGATTAAGCAGTGCCAGTTACTTAAGTGGTGTTACGCAGTGGATTAAGCAGTATCAGCGACTTAAGTGGGTTGAGTGGTCGTGCTAAAGGGGTTAAGTCGTATTGTTCAAAGGAGTTAAGTTATGATGAGAGTTGGGGGTGGTAAGGTCAGGTCCTCGCACTCTCAAGGGGTCAATTTGTCGTGTTCAGGGGAGTTTTAAGGTGGGGGGGGAGAGGTTCATTTGCAGTGAGTTGATGAGATGGTCGTCACCAAGCCTTGGCTTTAGGTAGGGTGTCCTGTGGGTGAGGTTGATGGGTACGTGAGTTGACTTCGTCTCTGTTCAGTAAGATGGCAGTTCTTAGTCATTTGGGCTTGAGGAGAAGCACTTGGGACACGTGCCGTTCGTCGGAGACAATGTAAGAATGGGCGAAGACATCCAGAGTACAGCGACGAGTTTTACAGTAGTAGTACGTTACAGGAGAACTCCTCGCGCCAGACTTACATTCGCTACAGCAGGGCACGGAGACGATGGAGAAGGGGGGTAGGCATTATTTTTTTCTCCTCCTCCTCCTCCTCTCCCTGCCGTATTGGACGAGGCTGGTGGTTTGGTAGCGGCGGAGGGAGGGAACGAACCGTACAAGGTCGATGGTATTTTGTTTGGCCTGAGGCCAACAACACAAGGAGGAGGAGGAGGAGGCGGCCGTAAACAAGGTGGTAGCCATGGCAACTTGGTCTCACTGAGGATGACGGAAGGAAGGATTCGGCACGCGGATGGTCCTTCCGGTACCGGCATTAACCCCCATACTCTCTCTCTCTCTCTCTCTCTCTCTCTCTCTCTCTCTCTCTCTCTCTCTCTCTCTCTCTCTCTCTCTCTCTGCATTACGTAATAAGCGCTGCGCTCTAGCCCTGGCTCCATGTCAAGATCTGGTAGGTGTACTACTCTCCATAAGCAAGTGTCATCCATATATATATATATATATATATATATATATATATATATATATATATATATATATATATATATATATATGCTAATGAATCAAGATTTGTAAAGGCAATTTATTTATTTACCCCTTTTCTCTCACACGTGTGGCCTGAGAGGTTGAAGGACAGAGATAAGACCCAGGGGTTCGGATCCCCTCCTGAGGCCGGAGGTAAAGCGTCATCATCCATGTGTCCAGCACGTGTTGACGTAAAGTTTACCGTCGTGGTGCTGATTACCTACGACCCTCTCAGGTCACGAGGTGTGACAGGGGGTAAGGTGTCTCAGTGGACCCCATTGGCTGATCTGAGGAGGTTTGCTGAATTGAATACAGCCTGAAGCCGAGGAAAAATGCGAGCATAGCTAATGTATGCATCGTTAAACTGAGTGGCTATAAGAAGAGAAGTGTTAGATAGTCTTGACACACATACAAAGCAAGGGATTCATATAAATATTACCGATAGTTTTGCTCAAAGTAGTGAGGAGTGCGTTATTGTTGCAGCTTGGATGGGGCTCTATGTTGCTCTGGTGTCGTGCTGCAGCCCGGGGGACGGGGGATTTGAGGCGGCAGGAGTTGACGGTGGCGGGAGTGGTGGAGTAATCCTCTCCCCGATCTGTCGGACGAGGACCGAGTGATTGATAGAAGAGTCGGGGAGGATCTGTGTGTTGTGCTCCCTGCGATAGGTGGTATGAGAGGGACCGAGGATGACTTTACATGCCCTTTCCTGTATGCTTACATGAGTTATAGATTTTCAGGTTAATCTCTTTAGTATAAGTAGTAGTAGCGGTATTATTATTATTATTATTATTATTATTATTATTATTATTATTATTAGTAGTAGTAGTAGTAGTAGTAGCAGTAGTAGTAGTAGTAGTAGTAATGGCAGTAGTGGTCGTAGTAGTTGTGATCCTTCTTTCCCATCTCAGGCATTGGGGGGCGGGCGGCTGTGAGCATTGGACCTAGCTAAGAATAGTTGGTCCAATGGCCACGTGAGGGCAGCCGGTCACTACCTCTCTCTCTCTCTCTCTCTCTCTCTCTCTCTCTCTCTCTCTCTCTCTCTCTCTCTCTCTCTCTCTCTCTCTCCCTCCCTCCCTCCCTCCCTCCCTCCCCCCCCCTCCCCCCCCCCCCCTCTCTCTCTCTCTGTCTCTGTCTCTCTCTCTCTCTCTCTCTCTCTCTCTCTCTCTCTCTCTCTCTCTCTCTCTCTCTCTCTCTCTCTCTCTCTCTCTCTCTCGTAAAGTGACATGTAATGACCACGTAATTAGCGGTTTGATGGATCTTTTAATCATAAAACCCGTATGTGAGAGGATAACGAGGCGGTAATTACCTCGCAGATGATGTTGAGAAAAACTTACCAGTAAGGAATGACCTCAGATCATGTAAATACGTGTTCATATCCAGTACACGACGACTTCTCACAGTCCAGAAGACGGTCCGTGTAGAGCCCCATCCGTTCATAACTTATCTTTGTGCGACTCCAGACACTGGTGTTAGTGCCCCATCCGTTCATAACCTATCCTTATACAACTCTATACACCTTTGTAGAGCCCCATCCGTTCATAACCTATCCTTATACAACTCTATACACCTTTGTAGAGCCCCATCCGTTCATAACCTAGAGCCCCATCCGTTCATAACCTGTCTTTGTACAACTCTACTCCTGTGTAGAGCCCCATCCATTCATAACCTGTCTTTGTACAACTCTGCACCTGTGTAGAGCCCCATCCGTTCATAACCTATCCTTGCACAACTCCAGATACCTGTGTTAGAGCCCCATCCGTTCATAACCTATCCTTGAACAACCCCAAACACACCTGCACTCTGATACTCCTCTCCTCTACTCCCTCCTTCACTCTCCCTTTTTGCTTTTCACCCTCACCCACCCAGGGGCTTTTACAGAATCAAGGCTGCGCTGCAAGCAGTAGCAGGGAATGTGAAACATAGCAAGACGTGTCGTCGTCACTGGTATGAACGCGTAAAGGCCGTCCAGGTCCCTCACTCACCCTTCCCCTGTGTACTAAGATGATCCGCCCATTAATCCTGTACCGTAACGGTGTCTAGGTCTCGGTATAATGACCGTATCTCACTAACCCCCAGAACAGCGACCCGTAAAAAAAAAAAAGTGAATTGCACAATGCACAAGGTGAAAGGTCAGGTCAAAGACAATGCCATCGTACCCCAAAGAGAGAGAGAGAGAGAGAGGAGAGAGAGAGAGAGAGAGAGAGAGAGAGAGAGAGAGTCGCACATCGCGGTTCCCATGGCTGTGGCGGCGGTATTCAAGAGATCGTTGAGGGCCAGCGGACCTGGTGTGTGTGTGTGTGTGTGTGTGTGTGTGGTGTGTGTGTGTGGTGTGTGTGTGTGTGACCAGTGGGGTATATCCTCATGATCTACAGTGCGTCCCATTGTTTACTGTGAGGGGATCAGAGGAGAACCCCAGCGGGATATTTATCCCTTGAGGGGGTAAGATAATCTCTGCAGACATACTGTAAGTTTTTTTTTTCTTACGAATGTTTAGCTGTGGCTTGATCGATCGATGGATTTCTAGGAATCCAGTTTTCCAGTACGATTCTGTTAGCAGTATTTAACGATATATATATATATATATATTATATATATATAATATATTATATATATATATAGTATATATATAGATATGATATCTTTTTAAAGTGAAAAGCATATATAAACCACTGTATCAGTGTAGTAGGTTTAGCCAGTAAAATGTTTCCGCGAGAAATGCCAGGTATTTCGAGCTGAGTGCGTGATGCGAGCCCGGGCTGGGATCGGACATTTGCTCGAGGCAACGACACATTGTGTGCACTCAGGCAAGGAGGAGGAGGAGATGTGTGTGTGTGAGGACCAGATGGCAGGTCCACACAGGCTCGGTGTGAGGCAACCACCACCACACTCTGGCCACCGTAAGGCATGGCCATCATTGCGACCTCCATGGATGTTAAAACTCGCTAAACTCACTCTTGATCTTTGATTGGATGGAAAGGTTTTGTTGGGAGCTGGATAATTTGGGAAGGGGGCTGGTTGGATTTTCTTGGAGGTAGGTCTTCTGGGAGTGTGGTAAGGAAGGAAAAGCGAAGGGCAGCAGACAGGTCCAGGGGCTCCACCCAAGTCTCCCATCGTGGCGTTTACGAGACAAACATCTGTGCGTCGCATTAGGGTGAAAAATGTTTAATTGGCTGTTCCGCTATTCATTAGGGGTGATTGGTTATTTCGGTATGCGCCGGTATTTGGTCGCCCTTTTTAGCCAGGGGATCGATACGTCCTTTGATACGAATTCCGTATGTATGCTTCTGTTGTCTGTGTGTACGTTTTTCTAAAAGGTTTCCCCGTGGTATGACGTGACCGAACTAAACCATATTCGGACGCCCATTGCCTCTGTCGAGGTTATTATCCACCTTGTGGTGTTGTTGTACGCAGCACTTCGTTGATGTTATGGGGATGCTGGTCTCTGATTGGTCAGTAAGAACGTTGTCTCCTTATATATGTGATGTTGATAACATCCTTTGATAGTCTCGAAAGTTTTATGTGATGTTTGAAGCTTATAGTCAGCTAAGAACATAGTGTAATAGTCTCAGATGTTTCATGTGATGTTTGAAGCATACAGTCAGCTTATAACATCCTTTAGTGACTAGACTCAGATGTTTAACAGCATCGGTACTCTGCTCCTCTGGAACACAGGGAGTCGGTTTGGTTGCGAGTCGACCAAAGTTTGGCGTAAACCTACAGTGGACATTTTTTTTGTGTGTGTTTACTTAGACATTAATGGTACTGATAACGGCATTGACGACGATGGTGTTGATAAAAAGATAAAAAGATTAGTAGTAACAGAAATGGTGATTGAAATGAGGAATATGAATACTGAAAGTATCTAACACCGTGAGGTGGTATCGGGAAATTACGGCGCGCTACAAATCCACGGAACCAGACTGAAGTGTTGCCATCGCCTTAACTACGACCTTTGTGGACGTTTGGAGAAGAAATTGAGATGTCATAAGCCCAACTGATTCATATCCCTTGAACATCATGTGATAAAAGCCAGGTGTGGCCTTGATAGACGCTCATCGTCCGGACTTTCAGTTTTATTTCGTCGTGTTAGATAATGTTCCTCGGGTTCCTCTAGGTTGGGTCTAGACAGGTGGTAGAACAAATGTTCGTACGTGACAGGACATTCAGCGGATTCTAAAGAAATATGTTGATGATTGCATGTGGAGACCACATTATCACATAATTACGCTCGGCGGTCTCAAGTAATAACAGTAAGCAAAGCAGAGAGAGAGAGAAAAAAGAGAAAGAATGAAAGTAATGGATTTTGAGAGACATGAACACAAGTCCTGGAAGGAGGAAATTTAGGAAGAAGAAAACGGGGAGAGTGTGGTCTGGAAAAGAAACTGGTATGGAATTAAGAGAGAATGGGAAATACTTAACAACTTTAAGACCTCAGGAAATCAGTAAAGAATTGTAGATAAGCTGTCCACCAGCTAAGAGAGAGAGAGAGAGAGAGAGAGAGAGAGAGAGAGAGAGAGAGAGAGAGAGAGAGAGAGAGAGAGAGTATTGATAATAGTATCGTATATTATTTTCGTCAATTTTTCTAACTGTATAACAAAGAAGGATCAGACATTGTATGCGTAGAATTTATAAACACTGAGACAGTGAAGCATAAGGAAACTTTAAATAAAAAAGATATTAAATTGAAGCAGTGTAGATCGTGGTAGACGGGAGAATATTCCTATAAAGAGGTAGAAGCAGAAGTTTGTTTATAAGTTAGCACACACGTGGAAGTTACACAACAAACTTACCGAAAAATAAGGACGGGTGGCAGTCGAGTTAGTTAAACCAAATAATTCTCAGGAAGGAAGCGCAGCAGAAAGGAAAAGTCTGGGGTTAAAAAGAAAAAAAAAGATAACTATTTGGTGGATATTAGAGAGACACATTAACTTGGGCAGGGAGCGGCATTTTGTTATTCAAAGAAAACGGACGTCCCCGGTAATAATTGGCGGGCGGCCGGACACTAGGAGGTAAGGAAAAGGCTGCGTGTACAGCCGGAGCGAAGGATTACAAATGTTTACCGGGGGAGGGGGGGGGGGGGGGTGTGGACAAGGGAGGAAGAGGGTCAGGAAGACACAGTGTGGCATGGTGTGTTGTCCTGGGGGTTTGGGCAGCAGACAAAGGCTGAGGTCGGGTCACTCACCTCTCTTGTATTGATAAATACCTGCTTCTTCAGCTGGTTACCCTCGCCCCGTCCGTCCCCTCTCTACCGTCCCCTCTCTATCCTTGTTGCCCTCACTGCCTGCTGATACCACCCACTTCCTGCCATCACTCCTTAACCCACTCATTGCCTGCTAGCACCACCCACGTCCTGCTGACACCCTTAACTACCTCCTAACACAGCTCATTGCCTTCTGAGACTACTCACTTCCTACAGTCACCCCATTTACTTCCTGCTAACATCAATCCTTACCTGCTACGAGCACCCCCTCACTACCTGCTAACGCCCCTCAGGACCTGCTAACGCCCCGCGCTGCCTCTAACACCCCTTACTACCTGCTGACCCTTTTACTGCCCGGTAACACCATCCGCTTCCTGCTAACACCCCTTACTACCTGCTAATACCCATCACTACCTGATGACACCTCTCACTACCTGCTATCACCCATCACTGCCTGTTAACACCACTCACTACCTCCTAACATCACTCACTACCTGCTAACTCCGCTCACTCCCTGCCAACTCCCCTCACTACCTGCCAACATCCCTCACTACCTGCTAACACCACTCACTTCCTGCTAACACCCCTCCCTACCTGAAAACACCACTCACTACCTTCTAACACCCCTCACTACCTGCCAGCACCACTCACTACCTGCTAATACCACTCAACCTGCTAACACCCCTCACTACCTGCCAGCACCACTCATTACCTGCTAACACCTCTCACTACCTGCTAACACCCCTCACTACCTGCCAACTCCCCTCACTACCTGCCAACACCCTTCACTACCTGCTAACACCACTCACTGCCTGCTAGCACTTGCCTGCTGGCCTCGGCTCACCCACACTCTCCAATAATTCACCCTCGCCCCACGCTCTCCTTGCCAAGTTTCTTTCATTTTTCCTTCTCTGGCTGTGTCTGCCTCCCACCCATCTCCCCACACCTCTCTTCGCTCTCCCCTCATACGTCCTCTTCATCTCACTCTTACGTTCTTCATCTCTTCCACCCTGTACGTTCCTCACTTATTTTCTCTTACCATCCTGTTCAAATCCTCCCTACAGTTCTTTAATTGTTCCCATTATCCTACGTTTTCCTATAACATCCTTTTAGTCTGTCTCTCTATATTCCCTTTTGATCTCACTGGTTGTCAGTCATTGCTCTTCACTGTTAAATGTGCTGTATTTCCCGTCATTTCCCTGGCCTGGACGTCAGCCGCGGAACTCCCCTGACTGTCATCACACACACACAGTAGGTAATTGTTCATGTTAACAGTGACCAGGACCCACTCTCACTATCAGCAATGCCCTAGGACTTGCGAGTTCGGTGGATCGACATCGAAGTCGAGCGTGTGTGCGGTTGGAGCCTCGATTTCCTTCCCTGTGGTAGGCCTCACTAACTGCTGACTGACTGGCTGGTTGGCTGGGGTCTTTCATCGACTCTTTACCCACTGGATACTCTCTCATGTCCACCAACTCTGTTCTGTGGACTGTTCTGTCGCAGCTTAACTCTTACACAGGAGACAGTCGTCTGTTGCGCCTCACCTCTATCCTTTGGGCAGCCCCCTCCCAGCCGTCGTGTTATAGGAAGACTCTTCCAGCCTGTCGGCAGCCCTCTCCCAGCCCTCAGACGGCATTTCCGTGTCCGTGAGCTCGGTGACCGTCCGTCAACGGGACAGTGCTCTGCGGGCGGCCCTTCCCGTGTTCCACTCCTTTGACTGTTGGGCCAGCTGGTCCACACTGGTACTTGGTATCTAGAAGGAGACATTATCCAGCCTGCCTGATCAGTCCCGGACGCAGCAATCTGTCAGTCCCCTCCCGCTCCACACACCCCCTAACCCCTCCCTAAACACTAGCCACTTGATCTGTCCCCACCTCTGTATGATGCATTCGGCTCCCTCCCTCCGCCCCATTCTACATGCACGCTTTGAAGTGCTTTTGTGTCAACGCCTTGCGTCTGTGTCAGTCATCATCCGCTTTTTTTCTCTTCTCTTTTTGCGTCTTCAGGTGTCCAGATATTTCAGCAATTTTTTTTTTTTTGATAATTTCATACCATCACTTTCCTTTTAGGCTTCTTTTTTTATTTCTTTTTACGAGTGAGGTTTAGAAAGATATGGGAAGGAAAATGGTTTTTGTACCTTTGAGTTTCAGCAGGCTGCTGCCTCCCCACTCCGAGATGCTGCGAGGACCGGATTAAAGGAAAGAGATGCGTTTAGTGTGAGAGAAAGAGCAAGTATCGGAGTGAGGGAGGAAGGGGAAGCGTGTTGAAGAGTGGGGCCACTAGCGCAAGAGAGAGAGAGAGAGAGAGAGAGAGAGAGAGAGAGAGAGAGAGAGAGAGAGAGTAGGGTTAGAGGATGGAAAAATAAAAAGACCCTTAATGGAGATAAGAAAGAGAGTATGCGAGATAAGAAAGAGAGTATGTGATGGGAGAGAAAGTTGTGAGGGACACCGCTGGCGATAGGATAAGGGGGAGAGGGGAGGAGGGAGAGAAATAAACCCATTTTTGTCCCTTTTTAAGCCATTTATCTTTCGTTTGAAATTCGTCCATCGTTTAAGCCATCGTGTTTTATTTCAACAATTTATATATCGTTTTAACCCCCCTTTCTTTTTCTCGTCGTTCGTTTTAACCCTTTATATTTTCTTTTTTCACTGTCGCATTTTATACCATCAGTCGCAGGATTCAGTCATCTGTCACGTTAACCATTTGTCTCTCACATGAACCTCTTCTCTTAAGTGTCAGTAACATTTTATCGTTTCAACCTCATCCTTTTGGTGGCTCATATCTGTCTTGTTTCAACCTCATCCTTTTGGTGGCTCATATCTGTCTTGTTTCAACCATATGTTCTTAGTTTCATTTCTCTTGTATTTCTTTTATGCCAGCCACTTTCCTTCCTTTTTTCAGCCTCGTATCTTTACTTGCTTGTATTCCGATTTGTATTTTGACCAATTGTATTCAGTTTTGCTGTAGTTTAACATAGTTTCAACCACTTTCCTTTATTTTTTGTAATGCCTTTCTATTTGATCCCTTTTATCATTCAAGGTCCACCTTCGGTAAGGACTGATGTTCGTTACAGGAATCTTTTTTCATCAGAAAAGAAACGAATTTGTCTTTCGTTAGAACGATTCTCTTAAAGTCAGGGAACTTGTAACCTGTCAATTGTTGCAGTTAATTTGCCTTCAGAGTCACGCAACTTGAAGTTTGTCCTTAATCACAGTCAGTTGCACTTAAGGTCATAAGATGTGAGATTTATCTTTGCCTACGATCTGTTGTCTTTTAAGACCAAGTGCTGGCCCTTGATTGCTTTCAAGTCTCAAGTTATCAGGTCTCTTCTTTCTTTCTTTTTTTTTTTTTTTTTTTTTTTTTTTGCTTTCCTCCGATTACAAGCAGGTGTTGCTTCCCAGTAATTTCACGCGCCTCAGGTCTGCAGATTTTTGGCCTGCGTCTGTTGCCTCAACTTGGTGAATTCCTTCGTTCGTCGTTTACCTCGACTCATGAGTCCCCGAAGTTTCCATCCATCTGATCCCCTCAACTCTTTCGTATCAGCTCAAGAGTTTGCGAGCTTCAACCTTCTGTCGTTCGTCTGGGCTCCTAAAGAAGGTGTCAAGCTTCGAGCCTTCCGACCTCCGTCTCGGCTGAAGAGTTTGCTAGGCTTGAGTCTTCCCTCGTTCGTCTCAGCTCAAAGAGCTTCGAGTCTTCATCTTTCCGTCCTCCACTCAGCTCAAGAGCTACCCGCAAGTCTCATCCTTCCACCCCTCATCTCAGCCCAAGAGCTTTTCCCAGTCTCATCCTTCCGCCCCCTCATCTCAGCTCAGAGAGTTCCCAGAGCTTCAAAACTCAGACCTCTTCAGTCAGCCATCCTTTCAGTACCTTGGGATCGACATCTCTCTCTCTCTCTCTCTCTCTCTCTCTCTCTCTCTCTCTCTCTCTCTCTCTCTCTCTCTCTCTCTCTCTCTCTCTCTCTCTCTACCTTCTTTTTTTCTTCATGTCTTGAGCGGAAGTATAACCTTCAAGTGGCTGTTACTTTAAACATGAGGAACCTTGAGTTTTAACCATGGGTCATTTGTGTCGACACGCCAACCCTGGAACTTTCGATCATGTGTCTTTCGCTGGAGTCTGTCTTGCCCTTTCAGGATTGTCTTCTCTTTTTCTCTCTCTCTTTCTTTCTTATGTCTTGCAAGGAGGTGAGGTGTAATCCGTGAGCTGCCTCATTTTCAATGTTTTATGTAGGTACTCCGCGGCCAGCGGCAGTTGAAGGTAATTATGTAATTATTCTTTATTTCTCTCCCGTCGAGCTCGATTTGATCGTAGTAATATACAACAGTCTGGCGCTGATGGTTATCATTGTTTATACATAATTCTGCCTTGTGGGTGGTTGGCATATATATATATATATATTCTTTCATACTATTCGCCATCTCCCGCATTAGCGAGGTTGCGTTAAGAACTGGACCTTTGAGGGAATATCCTCACCTGGCCCCCTTCTTTGTCCGTTCTTTTGGAAAATTAAAAAAAAACGAGAGGAGAGGATTTCCAGCCCCCCGCTCCCTTCCCTTTTAGTCGCCTTCTACGACACGCAGGGAATACGTGGAAAGTAATCTTTCTCCCCTATCCCCAGGGATAAATATGTATATATTTTATATATTTTATATATATATATTTTATGTATATTTTATATATATATATATATATATATATATATATATATATATATATATATATATATATATATATAAAACGTGTCATTTGTGGTTGGATGAACTTCAGTGGATGCATTAACCAGTCTTTGTCTGCAGCTGGAAGGCGAAAATCAGACTGCTGTAGACGGAAGGAATCACGACGAAAGGCATCGGCATCTATGCAGTTCCTCGTAGGTAGTGTTTGGGAAGTGGTATTTATGTCAGCTTAAAGGTTAGGGAAGGAAGTTTATTGACATTTTCATGAACAAGGCTGCACCAACCTGGCCACTTAAGCTCCTCCCGCTGCGGTGAGGCCATTTACTTGTCTTTTACTCAATAGTCGTCTGTTTACCTACATTCACATGTCCTTCATTGATATCCCCCAAGCCCTCCTCCTCTTTTTTTTTTTTTCTATCGCTATGGCGCCTTTTTTTTTTTTTTTTTTGCGTGTTGTGCAGACGTGGTTTATTTCCCTAACCTCAAGGCGTCCTTTACCTAGATTCTCCTTCTTCCGCACTTCTCCCATTCAGTCGGGTTATGCGAGAAGATACAGGTCTTATCTCTTCGTCGGGATAGCAGACAATCGCCTGTAAGACGTAGGTGGGAGGGAGCAAGGGATGGACCAGATTTGTGTGTGTGTGTGTATGTATTCATTGAACGGAAATGAATGAAATTCTTTATCTTGCTTCCTCTGTATACGTATATCTGATTCACGAGGAGCTGCCGACATCCTCCACGATGAATTTTACCCCAGAGGGATTCAGACTTTGTTCTTTTCTAAGTGTGTGAGTTATGGCTGATTTATATCGCCTTCATGGCATGTGCGAGCGAGGTCACTTGGACAATACAAGGACTCGGGGTGACCCTTGTATTATCGCTTGTTGTTATGATTATACTCATCCGTGTTGCGGATGGTCCGAGGGACATTGGCTGAGCTGAACTACAGCAGTGAAGGTGTAGGATCCTCTGGCCTCATGTATACGGCTTTAAGGCAAAAGCTTTATTGGTAGGGACAGCCGAGACTCTCTGGATGTGTACACCAGCCGCTTGCACCTGGCGAAACCTTATTATCCCTTGGGGAGAAGGCTAAAGACACGGTTATACAGTAGAAGCCATGGGAACACCCGTGGCCTCCCTTGAGGTGCTTGGTGCACCCCAGAGGTGCCGTAAAACAGTGTGACAAACTGGTGGCAGTACCGAGCGGTGGGATATGTCGCTGGCATTGTTGTACTGTCGAGCGATTGGTCAAGTTGATGGCACTGTCGAGCAGCGCTTTCTTTCCCCTACTGGAACGAAGGTGACATCCCTTTGTTGGACACCTTTCTATTCGAGCAGGGCAAGTGCCACTCCCTGGGAGGACAAGTGTCGTCCCTAAACCGTATAAGTGTTAGCCACGGCAGGAGGTTAACCTTGGCTGGACAAGTATCGGTCATTAACGAGGAATGAATCACGCCCAAGCAGTAAAGTGCCACCTTAGCATGACAATAGTAGGACCCCGATAGCGCAAGCGTCGTCCCCTTGAAGGATAAGGGTGGGACTTGAGGAGTCGGGAGGGCACGTGAGGAATGGTTAAAAGGTAGATTGTTGTACTAGGGCCCTGGACGAGACCCGACCCGACACTTTGGTTGACCTCATCTTGGTCCTCGCTGCTGGCCACCTCCTGCCCTCCCAGTACCCAGCTCCCACCCACATCTCTTGGTGCTCCTGGTGATTATGCCTTATGTCTCCTGCCTCCACAATTATCCGACATTGAGGTACGACTGAGAGAACCCTGGGGTATATAGCTAGTGGTATCTTTGCCGTATTCTTGTCCCTGCTTCCTAGCACAACGTCTCGCTCTGCCCATGAACACACATTGGTACTGGGCAGCCCCTTTTTATCCTCCTTACATACTCTCCAATGTTCAGGGCCCTTTATCCCTTTCCATTTGCGTCTCGAGGTGCTTATGATGATCTCTCACAAACGTTGTGCTGACGGCGAGTGGATGGTCTTCGTCAGGAGTAGTGTTGGCTCCTCCACGTGTCTCCTCTCCCACAGCCCTGTAAGACCTGCCTCCATCTCGCTTCACCTTGACTAAATTTTTTTCCCCTGGGTGGAGCGGCACCTGGCGACCACCCCTCCAAATCTCTCCCATCTTTCAGAGCCGCAGCTGTCGAATTATGCTTCCACTCGATCTTTAACTTATTTCGGGAAATACTCTGTATCACCTTCTCCGCTTGAGGGGTGGCGCATGCGCACGCTTCCTGCACCTCGAACCTCCTGACTTTACTGTCATCTTGCTGATTTATATAACCTCAACTGATGTTGGGTTCTCCTGATTCTTAGTTTGTCGGATTCTTCGACCTTCTCCTGCCTGCCTGCCTCCCTCAGCACGCAGATTCTCGTATAGTCTCCCATAAGGCGAGATCTGCTGATGACATTATGTTCTGGCTGACTCATAATTTGATCTTTCTCTTTACGGCCTTTATCCTCAGTACAGTAGCTTCCCGTTTTCCTTTTAGACGTTTTCCTTGTACAGATAGCTGAAGGATCGACCCCTCTCTTCCCTGTCTCTTTAAAAATGGTGTTCCTAAAGACTGTCATCTTTTCCTTCCTTCCTCCTTAAGTTAATGATCATCTTTCGACCGATGATCCTGTAAATTTCTGTGCCTACTACTCGACTCCACTTCCCTCGTGTGTAATTTCTTTGATTAACACTATCCTCTTCACTGTCGACCTCCTCTCTCCCCTTATATCGTGTCTGGACAGCATCCCTCGGTAGGATAAAGGTGAGCTAATCAAACTGACTGATTCAAAGACCTCTTTTCAAATTCCCCTCATAAACTTCCTCTTGATTTTGTCACTTCCGTTAAATGCCCCTGAAAAGAAAAAGAGAAAAAATACCACTCATTTTCAGTCACTACTACGTTTTCCACAATCTCCTATACTACCACCTACTCTTCTTCTTTTACAGCCTAATCCACAACAGCCTTTTTTTCCACTCCTTTACCATCTGTACCATCTCTCCTCCCACCTCAAGCAGCACCACCACCTCCCACTGCCTCATCATCTAGCACAGTCATTCTCCCTCCTGGTATAATAAGTGTGGAGCTGTGTGGATGGCGGGCGGAGCAAGTCAGGTATGCTCTGCTCAGAAAATTGAACACAGTCCGGCTCACAGCTAATTATGTCCATTGTCCTCCCTCTCTCTCTCTCTCTCTCTCTCTCTCTCTCTCTCTCTCTCTCTCTCTCTCTCTCTCTCTCTCTCTCTCTAACCACTTCGTTCCCTTCCTCAACTTCCACCTCTCTCTCTTTCCCCTCACCCCCCCCCCCTCTCTCTCTCTCTCTCTCTCTCTCTCTCTCTCTCTCTCTCTCTCTCTCTCTCTCTCTCTCTCTCTACTTACTTCCTCACATCATTGTTCCTCTTCACCCCTCCATCCTCCTCATCCCTGCAACCCTTCTATCCACCTATATCGTCTTTATCTCCCTGTCTGTACGACTGCCTCTCCTCCACTGTCCATGAACTCTTGAGGGGAACACTGCAGAGCACCGGTGCACACTTTAGGCAGTGGTCCAGTTCATGGCAACATTGTAATGAGCCCTGAGGGCACGGTACGTATATCTGGTTGAGAAGGAGGAGGGTGCCACACGACGCCACAGAGTGGACTGGGGAGACCTGTGTTTCGGGGAGGGTGAGAGAGCTGTAAGGTGTGGTTGGGCGAGGGGGCGTAGGTCAATAGAGGCCGGAAACCACTAAGTAATTCTGGTCCTCAATTCTTAAACGTCTGTTGAAATGCACAGCAGGTTCCCCCCCCCCCCCTCTCTCTCTCTCTCTCTGGGTGGAGAGAGAGAGAGAGAGAGAGAGAGAGAGAGAGAGAGAGAGAGAGAGAGAGAGAGAGAGAGAGGAAGTGGGTGACGAGAATGGTTGTGGACGGAGGAAAAGAGTGCTTGGTTGAGAGGAGGTGAGTGGAGGGAACAACCACAACAGTTGACCTCTAACCAGCCACATAGTCGGCTAACCAAACCGACCCCTCCGACTTCAAACAACCACCACCACCAGAGCTTCATAACCTCCAGCATAACCTCAGAACCACCCCACCACAACACACCACAACCCAGCGTATTCCACGTTACCCAGAATCCTCGTCGTCAGCCGTCATGGAAGGAAAGGTCCCACTAACCAAAACAAACAATCCCGCCCACGTACCCTGGCCTCTGGCCTGGGTAGGGATGGTCTTCTCCGTCGAACCCCACGAGTGGGCGTTTTTTTTTTTTTTTTTTTTGTCGTGGCCGCCGACCTACCTCATCAATATGCCGGGGAGCGTCTCCTTGTAGCGGGTCTTAAAAGCGGCGGCGGCGGCGGCGAGTTCTTGTAGCGGTCTCGTCGGCGGGCGAGCGAATGCTGGCCAGTCTGGGTGACAAGCTGACCCCCTCTCTCTCTCTCTCTCTCTCTCTCTCTCTCTCTCTCTCTCTCTCTCTCTCTCTCTCTGCCTCGTTATAGTCGTCGTTTCGTCTTCATCCCGCGTGAGAGAGAGAGAGAGAGATGTTCGGGTTATTTTCTTTTCTCTATTTTCTGCACGTATAAATGCGCGCCTTTTCCGTATTTCCAAGCTGCGTGACATTGCACACACACACACACACACACACACATACACACACACACACACACACACACACACACATATATATATATATATATATATATATATATATATATATATATATATATATATATATATATATATATATATATATATATATATCCCTGGGGATAGGGGATTAAGAATACTTCCCACGTATTCCCTGCGTGTCGTAGAAGGCGACTAAAAGGGGAGGGAGCGGGGGGCTGGAAATCCTCCCCTCTCATTATTTTTTTTTTTTTTTTTTTTTTTAATTTTCCAAAAGAAGGAACAGAGAAGGGGGCCAGGTGAGGATATTCCCTCAAAGGCCCAGTTCTCTGTTCTTAACGCTACCTCGCTAACGCGGGAAATGGCGAATAGTTTGAAAGAAAGAAAAAGAAATATATATATATATATATATATATATATATATATATATATATATATATATATATATATATATATATATATATATATATATATATTTTTAATTCTATTGTGTCTCCCCTGATGATGTGATTATTACACGGAAGTGCACTTGGGAACTTGACGTGTTCCATTTTCCCTGTGGACTCATAGGAATATATATATATATATATATATATATATATATATATATATATATATATATATATATATATATATATATATATATTGCGATTTAGGCCATCCTTCAGATTTTTACGAAAGAGAGGTCACTGAATATAATATCCAACACCCTTCGGTTAACCACGGCTGCATATATGTTGAGAAAGGGTACAGATGCGAGCGGCATAACGAATTAGCTATACCCGTGCGTATGTGGACGCATATCATGTTGCACGGACGAAAGAGGTGGGTGTGGCATTGAATGGCTGATGACTTTCCTCCTTGTTAACTGCGCGTGAGGAGGACCGGTGTAAGGTTTGAGTCTCTCCTCAAGCGGAGACTTCTCATCTCTCTCTCCGTAAATGGTAATGTGTTTGACGTACACATTGACCTGTGACATTACTGTAATGACGTTTGTAAGGAGGGTTTGCTGTTCCCTGGTGAAGAACAGTAATGAAGGATGGCAATATATATATATATATATATATATATATATATATATATATATATATATATATATATATATATATATATATATATATGCATTTGTGTGGAGGTGAGTGTGTATATATTTGTGTTTTTATTGCATACATATGTAGGTACATGATACATAAGTACACATGTCTCTCCACGTATGTGTTTGCGTCTGGTGAGTCCATCTAGGTGAACGCCCGTGAGAGAAATGAAGAAAAACTCCACGAGAAGACGAGGGTTGAGGCAACAGGGGAGGGAACCGCTCCCACGAGTGACTGGCAACAAGAGCCAGTCATGTGCTCTGGGTTGGCACACTTCCTGCTGATGCTGTTCCAGTTGTAACCTCTATTTTCTGTCGCTCTCGAAAAATCTAAAAATCTTCAGCCTTTCTCCGATCTTGATCAATTTATTATAACGCATGATTTTCGTCTTGACACCCTTGTTTTTATATGCATAATTCTAGTGTTTATGTTGTGCATTCTCCTTTGTGTAGTGTGTTGTTGTTCCTCCTCACTAGGAGTGTTTATGTGATTTGCTTATACTCTCCTATTATGGAGTTGCTTATGTCTGATGTAATCTGCCTCCAGCAGTTTTTGTTTAGAGACCGGTCACTCCCAGATTAACCGTTATGGTTCCCCCCTCCTCCTTCCCCCACCCTCTCGAACAGGTCTACAGACACTTGCTGAGTCCTGATGGATTTTTGTATTTTATTTCTCATGCTTTATAATCTTCTCATAATGAGATTACCCCTGACAAGGGCATGCTTTGCTTATACTATATGTTCGATCACTATGATTATATACGTGTGTGTGTGTGTGTGTGTGTGTGTGTGTGTGTGTGTGTGTGTGTGTGTGTGTTCGTAACAAACAATATTACCTTTTGATTTTCATAGAGAAGACTGATTGCACTGTGCACCAATGAGCGAACCCAGGTTGGAGGGAACGACTGAGACTGTGGTACAGATATGCGATGACCTTGACCCAGCGGCCGCCCTCGCCCCAGCTCAGGCGGCAGCCGTAGGTCAGGGCAGGAGAGTGACGTAATTTGCGTCAGGCAGGTGGTGGCTGGCTGGCTGGGAGGAGGGGCACGGGTAAGGCAGCGCACGTACGTCCTGCTGCAGGAGAAAAATTTACGAGTACCTTACACCACCACACCACACCGCCACCAGTACCATACCACCACCACCACCACCACACGTCCTTACGACCACCAGTGGAGGAACTGTGTGTGTGTGTGTGTGTGTGTGTGTGTGTGTGTGTGTGTGTGTGTGTGTGTGTGTGTGTTGCGTACTGGGGGATGGGAGCGGGGAACGCGGGTTGGCGCGGCCTAACATGGGAACACAGCGGTATCCCAGATGCCTGACCGAAAGAAAAATGAAGGATAGAAAAAACCGTAATTCAGGTTGGTTACTGGTCTACCAGAACACTGGTGTAAAAGCATATATATATATATATATATATATATATATATATATATATATATATATATATATATATATATATATATATATATATATATATATGTATATATATATATATATACTGAAGTTGGAATCTAGTAAGATGTAAAGTGAGGCTAGACCAAGGCTGACTTTCAGGTTCACACAGTGGCCGGCATGTGGCTAGAAAAACTCGGTTAAATAACTTATGGGATAACGTTAACTATGTACTGATCAGTGACGCAATGGCCTTTACGTACATGGACGAGGTGATATTTTAGAAAAATAGGTTTGCATTGTGCATAAG
This sequence comes from Panulirus ornatus, assembly GCF_036320965.1. Taxonomy (NCBI): domain Eukaryota; kingdom Metazoa; phylum Arthropoda; class Malacostraca; order Decapoda; family Palinuridae; genus Panulirus; species Panulirus ornatus. The sequence goes on from NC_092228.1 coordinate 5,419,184, forward strand.
ACTCGGCCAGATTGATGGGAGGGGGTAACATGCATCCGCAAGTTGAGGCGAGGAGGCGGTGGCTGTAGGGCAACAAAGACTTGTACCTGGTGCACGGGCACTGGGTTGCGTTATATTTATTTCAGTGGGTGATTAGAAAGGTGGGTGGGAAAGACAGGTTTTTTGGGGGAGGTTGAAGTGGAGAAGAAGGGGATGTTTGTCGAGTGTAGAGGTGTTTGGTGTGCGTGGATTGAGATGTGTACACGTCCGTAGTTTGCTTGCCATGTGTCTCTAGGCTGGCTAGTTCACCTAAGACGAGCGGTGGACTTAGGTGAACTCGGGATTGATTAGTTCTTTGAAACTTGGAGGAATTCATGAATCAAAGAACGCAGCAGGGAGGTAAGGAAGGCGCCAGGAAGGACGTGGAGTGAACAGGGGGTAAGGAAGGCGCCAGGAAAGGCGTGGAGTGAACAGGGGGGTTAGGAAGGCGTCAGGAAAGGCGTGGAGTGGCCTTCGTATGTGTGATAATGAGTTGTAGGATGTTGTAGGAGGGAGCCTCACTGGTGTAAAACTACATCCCCATACTCACATGTGCGTGCGTGCATACACGTGCGTACACAGCACACACATCACAAATGAGCGCACTATACTGGAAGTGATTAGTTGTTTTTACTTGGAAATAACAGTTCCGGTAAACAAACACACTCCATATTTACATGCAATTTTCCCTATTTTCTTAGACCAATTCTAATGATTACATTATATGAATTATCTTTTCACCAATGGTAACTGTAGCATATATATTTTTTCTGCTACTAAGGCTACAATTTACGGTTATTTCCAGAAGGAGAACGAAAATATGAGAATATATACTATGCAAAGCACTCGTTAGGGTGACGCAAGACACCCGCCCGAGTGAATATATATATATATATATATATATATATATATATATATATATATATATATATATATATATATATATATATATATATCGGTTACAGAATGTTATGTTAGCTTATTCCACCATTTCACCTCGACAGCACCGATCCTCCAGCACAACGCCAGTGCGTCTCTTGAGCACAGCGTCACGACCCTTGGGTATATTGGCATTGCCTTTTGGCCTTGGACCCTAAGGGTCGTAACGCTTGTCGCTGTTTAAGGACCGTTGAGAGATGTTGGCAGTTATTTTGAACGTCAGTGATTGGTGCTGAATGCCAGCGGTTGTTGATACTAGTGACCGGTAAAGTGTCGTCGACGGGTTGCAGCGAATGACTTTGGTCCCCTGCCAGCCACGACCTGGTGGCTGGTGAACTGGTCCTTGGTTGGTTACTCCGGTGGACGTGATAGTTTGCTAGGTTACTGGAGGGGGTTTGTGCCGGTGGTTGCTGGGCCTGGGGCGCCGAAATGTTTACTGTAGAGTCGGGTTGGTCGGTACCAGTCTTGTGACCTCTTTGAAGCACGAAGACGAGTTCAGATAAGGTTAAGTGGAAACATTTTCTGTCACAGTGAGATGTGTAAACTAAAACATGTATATGGAAAAAATAAAGGTGATAAGATCAGCAGAGTACATGATGTTGTAACTGCTAGGCTAAGGCT
>NC_092228.1:5425761-5460761 GCF_036320965.1 Panulirus ornatus
AAAAACAGAAAAGGCCAGTATTTTGCCCCCGTTCAGAAATTAAATTCAGATTAACCGATAAGAAAAGACGAAGGACGATATATATATATATATATATATATATATATATATATATATATATATATATATATATATATATATATATATATATATATATATATATTCCTTCATTAGCAGGGAGAGAATGGATTTCTTTGAAGCGGGACATCCCTTGACGGGACCAAACACTTTTCTTGTCAGCTGAGGATGGCACGACCCTCGCCAGAGGTGACTTTAAACTCGCGTACAACCTGGGAATAAAGCTGACCTTTTTAAAGCTGGTCTACTTAAGCTGGTAACCATAGTAAAGCTGTGGGTGGGTGGTGGGTTAGAGATACATGACACAGACCTGGCAGGAAGTTTGGAACACATCAGGCGTGGAGGATAAACTGGTGAATCTAGCGTAGTGTAAGGCTTTTGCCTTTGGTAAAGCTTGACTGGGTTTAGAGGGAGCGGTGTGACCTTTTCCCCAGTGGGCCAGACCGAGCATAAGCCTAGCCTTTACATAGAATAAACATGCGATGACGCAGACCTTTATGTAAACTGGACCCAGGATAAACCGACTGTGATAAACCAGACGAACCGACCCTATTAAACCAGATCTTGGATAAACCGAGCCTTATATACCCCAGACCTGTGATAATCCCACTCTTTCTATTAACCAAGCATAGGATAAACTGACCATTATAAACCAGACAAAAAAAAAAAAAAAAACAATTTCTGTAGAGTGTGGGTGACATATAGGTAACTCTTGTACGTCAGATGTAGTACAGATCCGACCTGGGCTAACCATATAGTTCCTGTAAACCAGACCTGACATGATTCCTGTAAACCAGACCAGAGATGACCCCAGGATAGTTCCTGTAAACCAGACCAGAGATGACCCCAGGATAGTTCCTGTAAACCAGACCAGAGATGACCCCAGGATAGTTCCTGTAAACCAGACCAGAGATGATTCGTGTATACCAGACCTGAGATAATTTGGTCCTTATGTATACCTTACCGACGGTGAACGTTGTCTTCCTGTAGACATGTATACCAAAGTAAACCCAGCACCTCACACAAACCTGCCCCACCATGCGTCATAAATCTACAGATAAACTTAAACCAAAAAGATGTTAAGACGCTTTTGAAGCTTGATTACGCTTGGGCTTTCCCGTGGCTGGCAGTGGAGTGGGTGGGTTTAAGAACCTGTCCTTCCCTCGGGCCCGGAAGGAGAGTGGGAGTTAAACCTGGGTTTTCTCCCGACCGGAAGCAGGATAAGATGGTTAAACCCGGACCGCTGATGGACCGGAAGTGGACCAAAACAGTTAAACCCCGGGGCTCGGCCAGGACCGGAAGTGGAGCAATACAGGTAAACCCGGGCTTGCTTTAAACCGGAAGTGGTGCAAGACAGGTAAACCCGGGGTTTTGGCCTGGACCGGAAGCGGAGTAAGAGAGAGAGAGAGAGAGAGAGAGAGAGAGAGAGAGAGAGAGAGAGAGAGAGAGAGAGAGAGAGAGTGACCTTCCGGTGACCTTGACCCGGGCGGCGCGGCGATCAAGGCCAAGCGACACGTGACTGCCGCTCATGTAGGACTATTGATCGGTGCAACGTTTCCTGGCGCGACCGAGGTGAGTACAGCTTGAAGAGGAGGGGCGGCTGGAGGGAGGGAGGGACAGAGAGAGAGAGAGAGAGAGAGAGAGAGAGAGAGAGAGAGAGAGAGAGAGAGAGAGAGAGAGAGAGAGAGGTGCAGAGAATCAGACATATATTTAAAGACATGTACACAGAGAGTGACTCGGACATATATACAAGAAAGACTGAGAGAGAGAGAGAGAGAGAGAGAGAGAGAGAGAGAGAGAGAGAGAGAGAGAGAGGCGTATATAAAGCATAAAGCAGGGGTAGATAAGGATCGACACACTTCGACAGAGGGAGAGGGAAAGAGGCAATGAGAGAGACACGCAGAGAGAATCAGAAATAGATAAAGAGAAAGGCAGACACAGAGAGAGAGAGAGAGAGAGAGAGAGAGAGAGAGAGAGAGAGAGAGAGAGAGAGAGAGAGAGAGAGAGAGAGAGAGGTCAACAACCCAGGCCAGAGCCGGCTTGGGCGGGACTCTACACAGCCCCCCCCCACACGCCGCTTCTTCTCAACCACTTCTCCTTAGCTGTCCCTCCGCTTCCCTCCCGTCACGTTCAGCACCACGTTCATCATCTCTCCTCTCCACATTATCTCTTATACTTCTCCCTACCTCTTCCCCTGCTTCTCTCCCGCGTCCTCCCGTCATCACTTTCTTCACTCCGTCCTTTCTTTTACGTCTCTCGTCTCTCGTTTTCCTTCTCTCTCCTGACTCCTCGCGTCGTACGTGGTCTTCGTTATATTCCCCATCTCCTCTTGCCAGGTTCAGGCACTGCCATGGCGTCTCCCAATAGCAATTTCGTTCCTTCCTATCCCATTATTGTGCCATCTCTAAGCTGCCGTCTCTATACTTTTTCTTTCTTATTTTCTAATCTTTCGTTAACTTTGTTTTAGTTCATTTCTGACCCCCCCCTTTTTTTTTTGAAACGCCTTTAGCATTATCTTATTCATCATCTTTATTGTTATGAGAGTCACGGTGGTAAGATGTTAAGAGTACATTACCGTTTCCTGTTTCCCTTTCTTCCCTGTTATTCTGTTAAAGGTAGAAACTCTTGTTTTACCGTTTCCTGTTTCCCTGTCTTCGCTATTATCCTGTTAAAGGTAGAACCTCCTGTTTATGTAGACCAGGTGGGCTGAAGTTTGGGAGGCAAGGAGACACTCCAATGAGCTTGGATTTGACCAATATGCAGGGAGGTGCCACACGAAGGTCACGAGTTACGGCCAAGTAAAAAGAAATATTTTGCGATGCCATCGTCATAGTTTGTGATCCGAACGGAAGCATACGAACGCTTGTATGTACTTGGTATATATATATATATATATATATATATATATATATATATATATATTTATATATATATATATATATATATATATATATATATATATATATATATATATATATATATATATATAATTTATCTTTTTCCAGAATATCATTCCTAGCATTTTTCGGCCTATCTTATATTTCATCTGTCGTCCAGTTAGTTCTTTTTTACTTGTGATAATTTTCAGAATCTCTCTCTCTCTCTCTCTCTCTCTCTCTCTCTCTCTCTCTCTCTCTCTCTCTCTCTCTCTCTCTCTCTCTCTCTCTCTCTCCTTCCCATTCCCATCCTCTCCCCCGCCACATCCACCACTGCCTGCCGTTCAATACCTACAGTATTAAAGGGTTAAGTCATGTATGGTATTCACTAAAGAAATTGGTTAATTCCTCGATTCCAGGCCCACCCTCTCATCCTCCTCTTCCTTCTCCTCCTCATCTTTCTCATTTTCTTTCCTCAAAATTTCCTCAATACATATCAACCCTTTCTTAGAAGTGAAAACTGATGCAATTATTTTTGAGGAATCGACTCTTAAGGGTAATTCCTTATTAGGTAGTTCAGGATAGTTTAGCCGAATGTCCTCGTTGGCTGGGAATGGGATGTGTGTGTGTGTGTGTGTGTGTGTGTGTGTGTGTGTGTGTGTGTGTGTGTGTGTGTGTTGTTTTTCATTATTTTCACGACATGAGTTATTTTCCTTCACCATCGACTGCCGTATCCAATAATGGTAGAGTATCGAGGGCTTAAGACCAGCAGCTCACTCGGTTCATTATGCATTTCCCTGGATAATTATCCTAATGGAAGGATAAGAGGTGAACCCTTTCGTTTCCAGGACACTGGAGGTCATGCATTTCCGGAAGATTATGTGATTTTTTTTCGGCTTTCAGGAAGTTGGGGAAAGGTTGTTCTCTAAGCTTATCGATGATTGGGAAAGGTTTTCTTAAGCTTTATGAGGACTGGATTATTTTTTTCTAGTTTCTGGAAGATTGGGAAAGGCTTTCTCAAGCTTTGTGGAGATCTGCAAAAGGTTTTCTTAAGCTTCTGGAAGATTAGGAAGGGTTTTCTGAGCTTGTGTAAGAGAAGGAAAGGGTTTCTAAGCTTCTTGAAGATTAAGAAAGGATTTCTAAGCTTCAGGAAGATTAGGAAAGATTTCCTGAGACGTTTTGGAAGATTAGGAAAGGTTTTCTTGGACGTTTTGGAAGATTAGGAAAGGTTTTCAAAGCATCTGGAAGATCAGGGAAGGTTGTCTAAGCTTTTGGAAGGTCAGGGAAGATTTTCCAGAGCTTGTGGAAGATTGGGAAGGTTTTTTTCTTATGCCCCTGGAATATGATGAAAGGTTTCCGTAAGTATCCGGTAGATACGGAAAAGTTTTCCCGTTGTTTGTAAGAACCGGAAACTTTCATGTGTTTCCGAGGGCGTGCGTCCCTGGGGAGGGCAAAAAGAGTTTTCCCTCGCGCCGTTTCGCCTATGACTCAGACGCTGCATCTGCTGGAGAAGGAGAAGGAGGAGGAGGAAGAGATAATATTCCTGAAGATATCTTAAGTGGAAGATGTTATCTGTATAATTATAGGGCACAACAGAGTGAATGGGAGAAATGTTTCTTAACTTAGTCCCCTGATAACGTCCCGGATTTGATGGGAAATAAACTGTTACGTTGCAGGTTACGCTGTGACGGAAGCCACAGTGTTACCTGCAACGTAACCATGATCCTAACTTGAACGGTTGCTTCACATTGTTTCAAGAACTGAATGACCCCACACCCATAACTCTATATAACCCACTAGTTAACTTGGTTCATAACTTTAAGAAAATTCCAGCCTTGGTCCAGGAGCTTTATCAAGATTTTCTCTATACTCTTCCCAACAACATTTCTCTTTTGCTTCTTCCCTCGGACATGGCAGCACTGTCCTCTGGTGCCTGCTGGTCAATGGCAAATTGGACCAGTGGCGTCTTGGCGTCGGCTGATAGAGCAAGCGCCACACACACACACACACACACACACACACACACACACACACACACACACACACACACACACACACATACACACACACACAACAGCTAGTGAGCTGACCCTCTGCTTGACGAGGGGGAGGATCCAGCCGACACTGGCGTTCCTCCCTTATTAACACACCTTCTTCAGGGTGAGGTCGACTCGTTTACTGCGTAACTGCATCATTGTGTTGTAGAAGATGGATGGATGTGACCTGGCTGTATTTTTTTTTTTCTTTTAATCTATTTCTGTCCCTGGTTGCTGCGTGAGTCGTGACGCTGTTATCACGCCGTAGTCGTACGAATGTATCGTTATGTTGTTGTTGCTGTATCGAGTCATCGGCGAGACGCTTGCGTCCCTGGTGAGGTAATACTCTCTCTCTCTCTCTCTCTCTCTCTCTCTCTCTCTCTCTCTCTCTCTCTCTCTCTCTCTCTCTCTCTCTCTCTCTCCGGGCCGTTTTAGCCCCGCATATACCGATGTTGGCAAGCGCTCTATTGCTTGTCATGTTGCAAATTCCAGCGGCCTCCCAGTTTTCAGACGAGAGAGGCACTCGCAAGCATCACCTGAACGGCGGGGCAGGTGTGAAGCCCAAGCCATTGCCAGACACGTTCGAAGGCCAGATAGTGCCCCCCAGAATGCAAGGCTTTGATAAGGGGAGTCCTTATCACGCTATTATAACCCAGGGCCGAACAAATGTGCCATGTTAGAGTAAAACATCTTTTTGCCCCGATTATTATCGCTGCCGACGTTTTCTTACTTGGAAGAGATCTCGTAAAGATCATGGCTTCGTCCTCGTCATTTGGCGCGCGGGCTACCCGCGTGACGTCAGACCTTACAGCCCCCCCCCCCATCCCACCCCCTCACTCCGTCGGGAGAACAAATGAAAATGTAGCGACGAGGGAATTCCTTCGTCAGTGTTGGCCTGTGAAGCTGGGGTGAGGGGGGGGGGGGCATCATCCCTATGCCACCGCCCTCCTCCTCGTCTTTCTCCTCCTCCTCTTTTTCTTCTTCCTTCTCTTCCTCCTCTTCTTCTTCTTCTTCCTCCTCCTCCTCCTCCTCCTCCTCCTCCTCAGGACGGCGCGCAAGGGGAAGCTGAGATAGAAATAGATTTACATAATGGAGTTTCGGAGACAACAAGTGACAGTGGTGGGTAGGTAGGTGGGTAGGTGGGAGTGTTTCTCTTGGCTGTGGGACGCAGGGTTTGTTCAGAGTGCACAGGCTCTTCCAACCAGCCCAGCCCGGCCGCACACAAGGGGTTGTGAAGATGAGGAGGGTGGTGGGTTGTTGTTGTTGTTGTTGTTGTTGTTGTAGATAACGCGAGGGAGTTGTTACTGGGATAGTCATTGAAATCTCTCAACTCCACGAGAAGAGTTAGGAGTTAGGAGATTGAGTGACACGGGATTATTCTTATAGGTATCAGAATATGAGATGTAGAGGGTTAATCCATCTTGGCTTTTGTGATTTGTTGTTACGTGATAGAAAATGGACCATAGATATATTTCCAGGTACATTTAGAAGTTTAGTACTGTCAGTTGAAACATCATGGGTCTGGGTTCTTAGAAGTTAGAAGTTAGATTTATCTCAGTCCGTCAAGGCTTCTTAAGCGATGTTAAGGTGTAAAAGCTGGTCCATCTCATACCAGGCTGCGCTACGCTCAGTAACAGGAACAGGATTGGCTCATGTAAAGCGAGAGGTCTCTCTGGCGAAACTGTAGGCCTGTCATCGCCAGGTGATCATACACCCTCGCCAAAAGGTGACTTTTCAACCGCAGTTTAACCCCAAGCACAAGGAGTGTGGTAACACACACACACACACACACACACACGCACATTATATATATATATATATATATATATATATATATATATATATATATATATATATATATATATATATATTTATTTATTTATTTATGTATATATTATCCCTGGGGATAGGGGAGAAAGAATACTTCCCACGCATTCCCTGCGTGTTGTAGAAGGCGACTAAAAGGGAAGGGAGTGGGGGGCTGGAAATCCTCCCCTCTCGTTTTTAATTTTCCAAAAGAAGGAACAGAGAAGGGGGCCAAGTGAGGATATTCCCTAAAAGGCTCAGTATTCTGTTCTTAACACTACCTCGCTAACGCGGGAAATGGTGAATAGTTAAAAAAAAAATATTTTCATATATATATATATATATATATATATATATATATATATATATATATATATATATATATATATATATATATATATATATTCGCCATTTCCCGCGTTAGCAAGGTAGCATCAAGAACAGAGGAATGAGCCTTAGAGGGAATATCCTCACTTGGCCCCCTTCTCTGTTCCTATGTGTGTGTGTGTGTGTGTGTGTGTGAACCCCTCGACTTCCTAAACACCAAGTAGTCACTCCATCAGTGTCTGTGGGTACGGCGAGTACACAGGTGTTCTCGCGTACGTGCGGGGCATGAGTTCGAGGCCAGGAGCTGGGGAGAGGACCAGATATAGAAGACGGGTTGATGTAGGTTAAGGGTGTTCACGAGGGTTAGATATATAGGGTGGGAGGGGGGGCTGAAATACGTTCTGAGGTTTTGACGTAGTTGGTAGAGATGTGTTCAACTGCGCTTAATTGATGGTAGAATGGGTCGATATCTCTGTAGAATTTGCTAGATGGGGTTAGATTAATTCTAAGACGTTAGAATATACAAGTTTGCTAGGGTTTGTGAGATGCTGAAATATTCTGAAGCATTAGAATGGGCGGGTTAGATGTGTGTGTGTGTGTGAGTGTGAGTGAGTGAAGATGTTGTACTTTGCAAGGATATGGATTTATATTGTGAATGATACATGCGTTCATACTTACACACACACACACACACACACACACACACACACACACAGCTTTAAACTTCAGTATGTTGTCCGCATTCACCACATCCTTGCTCAATTTATTCCATTCATCCGCGACTCTTATACTATAAAAGTGCTTTTTTACACCTTTATTTTCCCAACAAGTTTCTAACGTAGTTTTACGTTATGTCCTAAAGTTGTTTTTATTCCTACATCTTTCGAAGAACTTTTTACTGTGTGCGTCGTAAATCTGCTGTGAAAACTCAAAGAGGTTGTGATCAGGTCACTCCTAATTTCTTTTATCCGTGGTGGGCAAATTTATGGCCTTTATAGCCTTTCCTCGTAATCAGCTCTGTTAATCCTGGTGTCATCATTGTGCCTTTCCTCTGCACTTTCTCCATTAGCTCTTTCGTACCTCTTTTAAGCGCGGAGGCCAAACTTGAAAACCATATTCAAACTTTTGCCAAATACAGGATGTGGTCAACGTGCTGAATATTTTCATGTACATGTATTTGATTGGTACTCTGATATTCGATGTCACCTTCCAAGTCCCGTTATGCAAAGATTCCCGCAGCTTATGTTTCATTCTAGTGGTTCCTGCAGGGCCAAGGCTGCGCTACTTCCAGTGGTGGGGAAATGTGGATTCTTCTGGAATGAAAGGTTCTCTGACGAGGATATACTCCCAGTGGTACAGCCTAACCAAAAGTGATTTTTCACTCGTGCTGGCAGAGTCCAGTAACAGCGCAATATATATATATATATATATATATATATATATATATATATATATATATATATATATATATATATATATATATATATATTTATATTTATATATATATATATATATATATATATATATATATATATATATATTTTTTTTTTTTTTTTTTTTTTTTTTTTTTTATACTTTGTCGCTGTCTCCCGCGTTTGCGAGGTAGCGCGAGGAAACAGACGAAAGAAATGGCCCAACCCCCATACACACGTACATACACACGTCCACACACGCAAATATACATACCTACACAGCTTTCCATGGTTTACCCCAGACGCTTCACATGCCTTGATTCAATCCACTGACAGCACGTCAACCCCTGTATACCACATCGCTCCAATTCACTCTATTCCTTGCCCTTCTTTCACCCTCCTGCATGTTCAGGCCCCGATCACACAAAATCTTTTTCACTCCATCTTTCCACCTCCAATTTGGTCTCCCTCTTCTCCTCGTTCCCTCCACCTCCGACACATATATCCTCTTGGTCAATCTTTCCTCACTCATTCTCTCCATGTGCCCAAACCATTTCAAAACACCCTCTTCTGCTCTCTCAACCACGCTCTTTTTATTTCCACACATCTCTCTTACCCTTACGTTACTTACTCGATCAAACCACCTCACACCACACATTGTCCTCAAACATCTCATTTCCAGCACATCCATCCTCCTGCGCACAACTCTATCCATAGCCCACGCCTCGCAACCATACAACATTGTTGGAACCACCATTCCCTCAAACATACCCATTTTTGCTTTCCGAGATAATGTTCTCGACTTCCACACATTTTTCAAGGCTCCCAAAATTTTCGCCCCCTCCCCCACCCTATGATCCACTTCCGCTTCCATGGTTCCATCCGCTGACAGATCCACTCCCAGATATCTAAAACACTTCACTTCCTCCAGTTTTTCTCCATTCAAACTCACCTCCCAATTGACTTGACCCTCAACCCTACTGTACCTAATAACCTTGCTCTTATTCACATTTACTCTTAACTTTCTTCTTCCACACACTTTACCAAACTCAGTCACCAGCTTCTGCAGTTTCTCACATGAATCAGCCACCAGCGCTGTATCATCAGCGAACAACAACTGACTCACTTCCCAAGCTCTCTCATCCCCAACAGACTTCATACTTGCCCCTCTTTCCAGGACTCTTGCATTTACCTCCCTAACAACCCCATCCATAAACAAATTAAACAACCATGGAGACATCACACACCCCTGCCGCAAACCTACATTCACTGAGAACCAATCACTTTCCTCTCTTCCTACACGTACACATGCCTTACATCCTCGATAAAAACTTTTCACTGCTTCTAACAACTTGCCTCCCACACCATATATTCTTAATACCTATATATATATATATATATATATATATATATATATATATATATATATATATATATATATATATATATATATAATCCTTAAGTTTGTGGCTTAGACGTTTGTTAAAGACTGCCCTACTGAGGCGTGTTGTGAGAAAGAGAGAGAAAGCGAAGTAAGTTGTAAACCTCAGTCAGATTTATCCACGCTGTCGCTGGATAAAATGATTATCACCTTGCGGAACTTCCCCCTCCTCCTCCTCCTCCTCCTCCTCCTCCTCCTTCTCCTCCTCAAACTGAAGGGTATTGTCTTTTAAAGTCAGTATTCACACTTCAGCATCATACTTCAAAGGCCTCAGTGTCCAGCTCCAGCAGGGGACTGGAGATAAAGGTGCGAATATCATTCCTGACTGTTCACTGGAGGGACTGGTTTGGGCAGGGGGACTGTTGGGAGGGTTGGCTTGAGGGACGGGTTTTGGTGGGTGGAGGAGTTTGAAGAGAGGGGGTTGTTCAAGGGGTTCCTAGTAGGTGTTGACTAGAGGGACGGGTTTTGGGTGTGGAAGGAGTTGGGGAGGGTTTATATTGGGGTTCATGGGAGGGCTGTGATCAAGAGAAAGTTACTGAAATATAAAGAAGAGTAGGAGGTAAAGTCTTGGGCTTATTAATCTAGAAAGTATATAAACCGTTGGCTTGTAGGGCCGTCGACAGACGATTGATCATTAAGCCAGAAATCGTACACTAATACACTCATTTAAAGTCCATAAATAGAATATTTTATATGTTTTCCGTTCGTAACTTATGTGTTTGTTGACAGATTTAATGGCTATCAGTCGGTAATGGTCATCAAGGCAGAATCCGCATTACGCATTTATACACAAAGTAAACATGTATGTATGAATATAACTAGGTGTTACCGGACTCACCCTACGTAAGGTCACACCGTGAGGCTGTGTCATTGTCCAAAAAAATTCTCACTTCAGAGGAGTCTTATCATTTTTTTGAAAGTTCAAGCTATTTATCTTTTTCTTCACCTGTATCCCTGCATATCAGAATAGTTACCTCTTTGTCCATTTATATGTATCTGGTTATTGATGTTTTGCATTCCCTTTTCCCTTCTAGGTGTATTTATAACCCTGGTCCCAGCTGAACAGCCCGTCGCAGTCTGAATTTTTCTGGTAAATTTTTACTCAGAAGATATTTAGGTTTTCGTGAATGTCAAGGAAGTTATTTAAGCAACTGCTTTTTGCTGTGTATTGCAGGACTAGCGCAGGAAGGCAACAACGTTTTCATAAAATGTACCCAGGTTTAAGGGCACCATAACATAATTATTCTGAAATTTCTTTACGGAAGTTACTAATAGTGACAGTAATTTGCGAGGATTAGGTTAAGGTTACTGAAGGGGGAAAGGTCGAAAGGAATTAATGATGAATAAGAGAATTCCGTCACTGATGTTTTTGTTGTATTTTCCAAGCAGTAGGCGGATCAGCCGCTGGTCAGTGATGGCTGGTGGTTTCTGGTCGCCGGGATGGTAAGTCTGTCACCTGTCCGAGGGTTCATCATATTTAAATTTCAATTCTCTTCAGAGAGTTATTCGGTATTTCGCTCAACATGTTAATTTTTAATCCACAAGGATGTGATGAGAAGATTTTGTTCATTATCAGTAATTAGTATGTGACAAATTGAAATGAAAATTTTCCTTTTTTTTTTACGTGGATGAATATCATGTGATATTCAGTGACGCCAGGGTGAAGCTAACCTCTTTATGAGCCACCTGTCAGAACCTATAATTTTTTTTTCGCTTAGAAAAATGTAACCTTAATTCTGAGAGATTATGTATTTTTCATAACACCTGGATACTGCAAGTTAATCATTTCTCTCGGTCTTGACTCCTCACTGGTGGTAATCCACGTGGGAAAAGTTAATGTAAAAGATTTTAGTATCATAAAACTGTTTTCATCATACGCATGCGCTCGCACTATAACCCGTCGGGTAAGAGGCGTTGGTTGGTTAAGACGATTTGACGTTAAGCGTTATCTTTTAAGGAGACAGGGAAGGGAGGGAGGGGGGTGGGGGTACGTGTGTTGAGTTTACGTGTCCTGGGTACTTATGAGTCAGATTTATCTTGCAGCTCTTAAGCACACGGGGATGAATAAGTATTAAGACATTTTGGTCTCAGCTCAGTGTAGGGGAGTTAGGAGGCGGTGGGTGTGGATTTTGGGTAGAGTGTACATGTGTGTGGGGTAGGGCTTAGTGCTTGGGGGGGTAGGGGGGGTGTACGTGGGTAAACAGGCGTGGGCATCTAGTTTGATGTATAGGCGTCGGTGAAGACTCGGGTCGTGCCAGACATGCATGAGGATATTGGTGCGTTCAAGGGGTTGCCGATACGGGTGTGGGTGTTCGTCTGTTGCTTTTGATGCCTGTTTGGGATGTGGGTATTAGGACAAGGGGGGAGGGAGGGAGGTGAGGTGTATGTCAGAGTGATTGTAGGCTTGAGTAGGTCTGGCAGACTCGCTGCACGAGATCCGACATGGATGTTAGGTGCTTCAAAAACGGTTCGTGTCGACAAGGGGAGGATCTGCTGGGAAGGCAACACCTCTGGGGCTTCAGGTAGACCTAGAGGCACAGATATGTGCTCTTGAACACACGGTCATACTTACTCACTTACTCACACACAGCGACATGAATACTTGCAGAGCCCTTATGACTCATTCCACCCTTCCATCTCTGTCATGATGTCTCCCACCCCCTTGCTTCCTCCACCTCTGACATATACATCCGTCTTCCTTCACTCATCCTCCCCATATGTCCTTGAAGCAAGCATATATATATATATATATATATATATATATATATATATATATATATACATATATATATATATATATATATATATATATATATATATATATATATGCATATATCTGAGGTAGGAATGTCAGTATCTCTGGCCATACGTATGTATTCCTCTCACATTTGCTCTTCTTCTTGCCCAGTCTTTGTAGATGACATAGATTCCGCAATATTTGTACATGATCAGTGGCCGGTGATCGTACATAGCGTGTGGTTCACTTGATACTGGTACGGTGATCGTAATCTTTAAGAGGGGAAAATAACTGAATTATACGTTCGCATCGGGTGTGTGTGTGGGAAGACATTGGTGTGCCACATATCGTCTTTAACAGGTGTGGGGGTAACGTGGCGTTAAGGGGTTAACACAGGTTATGACCTTGAGCGCCCTGGGACGGCTCTTGACCGAGACCTCAACCCCCCTCCCCCTCGGCACGGATATACGACCCCTTAAACAAGGCGGTTCGACCCTTTAATGTGGTATAGCTCTTGACCTCTGACCTCATCGTTAAGCGTCAGGAGGTTAAAGGTTACCCCCCTCCATCAAACCCCCTCAAGGGGTCGTACTGCCGTGTATGTGGGCTGTACCTTCGTGATCAAAAGGTCGAGAGAGAGAGAGAGAGAGAGAGAGAGAGAGAGAGAGAGAGAGAGAGAGAGAGAGAGAGAGAGAGAGAGAGACTCTAGGGTCGAACTGTGGTTCACAGTGAGGTGAGGAGCCTCACATATGAGTGTCCTCGTCTCACAAGTGTGTGAGATATCGTGTGTCGGGTGTCTCTCTCGTTGTGTCGGCACTGTGAACCGACGTGGAGGTGGTGACACGAAGACAGGTTGAATGGTCATGAGGTCAGGTGCTGGGATTATACAGTGGGTGGTTGGTGTGAAGACCAAGGGGTTATACAGTGGGTGATTGGTGTGAAGAGCAAGGGGTTATACAGTGGGTGATTGGTGTGAAGAGCAAGGGGTTATACAGTGGGTGATTGGTTTGAAGACCGAGAGTGGGACTAAAGGAAGATTGCAAACTAGATAGACAGACGGTAAGCATTAGACGCCTGGGGACGGAGGGGGGGTCGGTGTGTCACTGAACGAAAAATCATTTGGCTACAGACTATGAGGAAGGTTAGAGAAGGCGAGGAAGTGTGTTCTGTTCACGGTGTTGCGTGGTGCTGGAGTTAGGGAGTTAGGGATTATCCCTGAGCTCCTCCTTCCCCCCTTCCCCTCCCTTCCCCTTCAACCATACTCCTTACTCTGGCCTCTGTCTCTCCTCCTCTCACCCCCCTCCTCACACCCACCGTCCCTTGCCCTGACGCCCCCACTCCATCCCTTCTCATACACCCCTCCCCATGTCCATCACTTCCTTCCCTGACACTGTCACCCTTACATCCTCCGCCCTGACTGACTGAACGCCCTCTTCCTCCCTTATTCTCTCTTATTCTGTCACTTTTTTTACTCCTATCTTTTCCTTCTCTTTATATCCACCTATTATTGCGTTCCCTGACGCCACTCTTCCCGTTTTTCTATTCCTATATTCTTATCCCCAGAACCATTCCCACTGACATTTTTGCTCTTCCATTTTCTTTACCTCGTAACCCTCTGCCGCCTTTATCTTACTTCACCCTCATGTTCCTTCAGGCCCTCGTCGTACACTCCCTGACCCTTGTCTCTCACTCGCCTCTCCTCAGGGAGCTTGGTATCTCCTCTTTGCTTCTGTCGAATTCCCACTGGTGCCCTTTTCCTCCTTGCTTTCGTTCCTCTCCCTCGGAAATCGTCGTTCTTCATTGAGGTGTGTGTGTGTGTGTGTGTGTATGAGAGAGAGAGAGAGAGAGAGAGAGAGAGAGAGAGAGAGAGAGAGAGAGAGAGAGAGAGAGAGAGGAGATATGGGAAGTTACAGAATTGAAGCGAAGAGTGATATGGTGTGGGGCTCAGCCGCTGGAGTATAGAAGAATGGGGGTCGTGCAGCGGGGTCGTTGGAGGGAGTGTGAGGTCGTGATGGGTGAGGTGGGGGGAGCAGGTAGTAGTTGTTGTTGTGGGGGGGGGGTCTCGTGACCGCCGAGGAACGTGAGCGCGTTCTGCGGTCGGTGGGACACGTGGTGAGAAGGTCGCGTGCAGGGCCCAGGCAACGTGCGTGTTTACCCACGCTGGGCTGGGCCTCCTGCCTTACATAAAGCCTTTTGCTAACACAGCAAGACTCGACTTACCTCTCGAAGCAAAGAAAAGAAAAGAGAGAAAAAAAAGGAGAGGTTAAGAAGGGATTGACCGGAGGAGAGTGGGGGGAGGTGGATGGGGGCGATGGTTACGCCCTTGACGGACGTGACCCCGTCATAGTTAACAAAAGAGTCGCTTGGATACGTATTGGCTCCTGGTCGTCTCCTCCGGTATACTCTTGATCACGAGCGATTCCTCCTTTGGAGCACGGGAGCGAGGCATGGGGAACCACCGCCTCACACCGCATCATTTCCCAACACCACATCATCCACCCCTCCTCCTTGTCGGCATCGCTGGGACGACTGTACCTTCGAACACACCCATTTTCGCCCCTTCCAGATGACGACCCTCTCTCTCCACGCATTCCTCGATTCTCGCAGAAGCAACGCGCAAGAAAATTCCCTTCAACTTATCACTGTTTTGTCTTTGTGTTGACACAACCTTCAAAAAAAAAAAAAAAAAGAATGTGTTTCAAGGGCTGCCCTTCTCTCGCGCTGGCTGAGAGTAGTGGCAATATTTAGCGGATGAATTATTCAACAGAACTACCCACACCCCTGGAGATATGTCTTCCCCTCCGGGGAGGATCGTCAGAACATAAGGCACACGCACACACCAAGGCTTAAATTCTCATATGTAAATGTTGTTGAACTTTACAAGGTGAGACCTGTCTTCAGCGACCCTTATGAAGTGAATTAGAATAATGTGTCGCTAAATGTGTGGCATTTTGCACACACACACACACACACACTCTCTCTCTCTCTCTCTCTCTCTCTCTCTCTCTCTCTCTCTCTCTCTCTCTCTCTCTCTCTCTCTCTCTCTCTCTCTCTCTCTCTTTTCTTTAACCCCCTGAGCATGAATCGACGACCCTTGAGCACGACGCTACGACCCTTGAACACGACGCAACTACCCTTGATCACGACGCAACTACCCTCCATCATGACATCACGACCCTTGAGCACGACACTTTGGGGATTAAAGGTTGATAAAGTACTCTCTCTCTCTCTCTCTCTCTCTCTCTCTCTCTCTCTCTCTCTCTCTCTCTCTCTCTCTCTCTCTCTCACTGTGATTAACTGGGGCATGATATGTTGGATGTTCGCGGACAAAGCGAATCCCTTGATGCATAAGAAAAGATGTGCGACTTGAGAGCAGCACCATCGATCGTCCGGGAATATTGAAGACCACAGCAAATATTCCAGGCCAGTTGGAGGTCACGTTGAATATTCCGTTTATGATGGAAGCAAGAACAGGTGATCCGAATACATGGTACGGTAGATGATGTGCTTCATGAACTGAAGTAACATAGAGGATATCTGATACGAGCTGGGAACAGATCGTGGAAATTCCTAGTCAAACTGAAATACGGACGATTCGTTGAAATTCAGGTCAGATTCAGACAGGAAAACGAGGAATAAACGCTCCCAATTAATCATGAAGTCATGAAATACAAATAAACTGAAGAAATTGTAACAAATGTTCCGGATGAAGTGGGAATATAACCGGATATTCAGAATAAACTGGAAGTAACTGATTTATGGTATGAATTAAACAAAATAACAATAGACATTTCGAATCAGCAGGATATAGCAGCAATATGACCTAGATGAACTAGACTAAAGGGCGGGTATTCCTATTAGAAAACGGAAGATAACGGTAGAAATTCGAATCAAGTAGACTTTAGCGTGCTTTCCACATTTTCCCTCACCACAAGCCCTCCCTAGCAAAATCAGAGCACATGTGAACTCCACAAATCATACTTTCAACCACCTCTCCTCCCCTGGAGAGACGAGACCCAGCGAAACTTCAGTACTGAAACGGAAGATGTTTCAGCGCGTTCAAAAAGTAGGCTAAATTAATCTTGAAGTTCTTGCGAGGTAGTGCAAGTTACGAAGAACTTCTCCAAAATGTAGCCTGGTTGGGACATGTGTAGCCTTGTATGTTGTTGTTGTGTGTGTTGCGTGTCTGGACACATGCGTCACGTGTAAAGAGGGGAGGCTCTGGGGGGGGGGGGTGTAAGGGGGAGGAGAGGGGAACCCCTTGAAGGAGGTGCATCGATTTTGTAACGCCAAGTTCACGTCCAGTGTCTTCCTAACCTTATTATTCTGTGGGGCGTAGTGCACGGTCTCTCTCTCTCTCTCTCTCTCTCTCTCTCTCTCTCTCTCTCTCTCTCTCTCTGTTTCCTACCTCGTGATAGAATCTCATCATAGGTACTCGTAGGTAGGTAGATTGGTAGGTACGTACGTACGTGGGTAGATGCGTAAGTAGGTACGTAAGTTGGTAGGTAGGTACGTAGGTACGTAAGGAGGTAGGTAGGTGGGTAGGTAGGTAAGTAGTTAGTTAGTTAGGTAGGTAGGTAGGAGGGCCATTGATATTCTTGGTTTTTTTTTCTTCATCATTGTTCGACATATCAGGTAATTTTTCAATAAATCTCCGATGTCCGCCTGCATTATAAAGGACACCGGATGTGGGTATTTATCTTTCATGTATTTATTTCGCCTGAACTTTGCTCGCCGTCAGCCCTGGGAGGAGGACGGGGGGGGGGGGGGGGGTCGGGTGTCGGGGTCGTCCGGTTACAGGAGGTCAGGATTACAGAGAGCAATGATTATCTTACATTCATTAACTTTAGCTCCTCAGGCACGAAGGTGGGGCCCTTTGAGCACGACGGTACAGCGCGTGAGCACGACGGAAAGACACGTTTTGAGCGCGACGTTACGATCCTGGACAGCACGATGGTACGACCCTTTTAGGTACAATGAGTGTTACGTCCAGAAGCCAGGCCATCGTACCAAGGCGTCTCTCCATCGTTCTCAAGGGTCGTACCGTTGTGCTTTAGGATCATACCGTCGCACTCCAAGGATCGCGCTGTCTGTTTTCGAGGATCGCGTCGCCGTCCTGACGCGTCGTACCGTCTGTCTTGGGGGGGGGGGGTGAGATGTGTAAAAGATTTTTTTTTTTTTTGCAATATTTTGCAGCGTCGTCCAAACGCAGAGAATCGAAAGGCTATATGACCGTGAGTTGAGTCGACGTGGAGTACAATGAATAACCCAAGAACCGTGATTGCTGTACTGGGAAACGGGTGTGTAAAAGAACGACCCCACCACAAGTTTTTTTTTTCTCAAAATTAAGCGAAGGCTTAAAAGAACGTTTCACTGAGGAAGTTCAGGAAAAAAAATTCTGTTTTTTGTGGATTTCTTTTCAAGGTCTCAAAAAAAGTAGTCGTTAAGGATTTTCTTGAAGTTTATTCAGGATATTCTTAAGAAATATTCCGGATTTATCGTAATGGAGCGTTTTATTGACGGTTTTCAGAAAAGAACGTAATATTGCGAATATTCGTGTGAAGAAATACAAGACTTGTAACTTTTTTAAATGCCATTTTAGGATTATTTAAACGTCGATCTCCCTCAGGATTACTACCATGCAAAAGCTCGCTGTTTGATTTTATTTTTCATGTATACTGGTTCGTTTTTCCCTCTTCCGTCCACACCTCCACCTTCAACTTCCCCAGCTGTCAGCTCCCGTCTATTTCTGCTCTCTCTCTCTTCTTATCCTCTCCCTTTATTGTCTGTCAGTCTGTCTGTCCGTCTATCTGTCTGTCATTCCGATTGTTCCTATCGCGTGCTTAAGAATTCTTCTACCTCTCCTCTTCTCCAGCATTTACCAGTCCTCACCTCTCTCTCTCTCTCTCTCTCTCTCTCTCTCTCTCTCTCTCTCTCTCTCTCTCTCTCTCTCTCTCTCTCTCTCTCCCGGCAGCCATCCACCATACACGTGACAGCTTCCATCCCTCCCGGTGCGCCTCGCTAATGTTAATATCCCACATAATCAGTGAGATTCGCCGCCAAACACACATCCCAACGCCACCCTCCTCGCTGTGCGCTCCCAGCACCACTCTCCCTCGCTGTGCGCACCCGAGCGCTACTCTCCCTCGCTGTGCACATCCCAGCACCACTCTCCCTCGCTGTGCGCAGCCGAGCGCTAGTCCCCCTAGCTGTGCACATCCTAGCGCCACTCTCCCTCGCTGCACCAAAATGTTTGCGGATTGTGTACAATATAAAATAATTGTCCGGCCAGAATATTCCCCCGTAAACTTATTTGGGCGGGACTCTTGTCCGTCGTTAACTCAATCTTGCTTTAAAAGATATGGCATTTCCCCCTGTTGATGCTCACCGCTTATGCTGACCAACTGTACAGGATTTAATTTATGGGATTTGTTCGTATGAGGAATTGTGTTGAGTTGTTAGGGTAACAAGGGGAGTTTGTGGCGCCGTGTGATTTTAGTGATAGTGACAGTTACCGCCGCCCTCGATTATGATAATATATTTTTCGATGTTTTGAGACGCTGTCGTTTATGCAGTTGTTATCATAACCGTGAGCACGACCGTCCTGCTCTTGAGCTTGATGGCCTGGCCTTTGACCTAACACCTTAAGGGTGGGTGAGCTCGAAGGCCAGACCTTCAGACCCAATTGTCGTTCATGGTTAAGTGAGTGAGTCACTCTCCCTCCTCCTCGGATGGTTTTTAAGACATGTATTGCTGTGAGTCTCAACAGCGATAGTCAGGGCACCGTAACCATCGTGGGGTATCCTGTGTCCATATCCTCAACTCTGCGGAAGTAAAGAACATTTCCTCAACTCCTTCAGCGTCGGGGGGTCTGTTTTCCCCTCACCGCTTGTGACCGAAGCTCTTGCTTCCTTAAGGCCTCTCTCTCTCTCTCTCTCTCTCTCTCTCTCTCTCTCTCTCTCTCTCTCTCTCTCTCTCTCTCTCTCTCTCTCCACGGTACTGTAGTTTTTTTTCCTATCCTACACTTAAGTCGAGAGAGAAACAAGTTTTAAACTCCTGGTAATAAAAGTAGAGATAGCGTGCATCAGGCTCCGCCTAGAGAAACAATTTGAAGATTCCTTCGCGGGCAACCCAGGCGATGGCGTCCAGGCGACCGTGCGGGTATCTCCCTCCCTCACCCGCTCACTCACACACACTCAACCTCATCCTCATTTTCACCCTCATTCTCCAAGGTAGGTAGCATTTCCTCCCTTCTAATCCCACATGCACCTGTCCCTCGTATATATATATATATATATATATATATATATATATATATATATATATATATATATATATATATATGACAATTTATACTTTTTACGTGAATGTTCCTAAAAGTCAGAAGTAGTTCCTGTTAGCGTTCCTTGAGTACTTCCGACAGGGCGTCCCTTGAGAGAGAGAGAGAGAGAGAGAGAGAGAGAGAGAGAGAGAGAGAGAGAGAGAGAGAGAGAGGGAGAGAGAGAGAGAGAGAGAGAGAGAGAGAGAGAGAGAGAGAGAGAGAGAGAGAGAGACCGTGCATTAGCTTTCCTTAACCGCTTGAGCTCGACGTTGTTACCTCCTAGGATACACTACGACCCTTGAGCACGACGGCACGACTCTTAGGTGAGTTGGTCAAGTCTCTGACTTTTTTTTTTATAAGTGGAAAGTAAATCCGCCCGTATTTGAACGGTACGTGACAGTCGCCCTTCGAACTCACACACACACACATATATATATATATATATATATATATATATATATATATATATATATATAAATATATATATATATATATATATATATATATATATATATATATATATATATATATATATATATATATATAAGAGCAAGTACGATATATCAATGCTGTTTGCAGTGATACTATGTGAATACAACGCCACAATGCTTTACGAACCAAATGGTTTGTGTTAGGAGTGTTTAAACTTTTTTTTTTCTGGTGAGGAGATAATAACCCTCCGGGCCTTTGTTAACGATGGTGGACGGGTTGGTCAGCACATGGCGGGGGTGGCACGGTGTTATGGGTCACACACTCCCAAGCAGCTCCTACCACAGTGGCACAGCCGCAGCTTGGTCATGGTAACATTGCTGACAGACTGGCCTGAACACCGCAGCCACAATGGTGGGGGCTACTGCTGTGCCGCTTCACCTGCTGCCTTGATGTTGCTGTGCCCTGCCGCTCCTGCTGCTGCTGCTACTGTTCCTGCTTCTGTTGCTGTCCGTTGTGTTTCTGTTGCTTTCTCTGGTGCCGCTGTTGCCGTCCGTGGTACTACTGTTGCTGTCCGTTGTCTTTCTGTTGCTGTCTCGTGTTGCTGTCTGTACGGGATGCTGCTACTGCTGTTGCTGTTCCTTAGTGTTTGCTGTTGCTGTTCCTTCGTCTGTTGCCACCCTTGGCGCTGTACCGCCGCCGCTGCACCACCACATGCCAGCCTCGCGTGTGTCGGGCTCTCCATCTAAGTCTAGCTGGAAGATTCGTCACGAAGTATTGTACGCAAATTTAACGGGAAGTTAAAGTTTACACGTATTTTCATTTCTCGTCTCCCTTGCTGCGGCCTGGTATAATTCCACGGCTGAGGTTTGCCTAATTGAAAGTGGCAGGAAGAACGAGCCAGTTGGTGTGGTGGTTCAGAGAGAGAGAGAGAGAGAGAGAGAGAGAGAGAGAGAGAGAGAGAGAGAGAGAAGCTTGCGTTTTTTTCTGCATTTGTTGATTTTGGTTCCGTATGATAAACGAGGTCCATAACCAAGTTACGACAAACATGGTCCTAACGAGTTGAACTGTATAGGTGTCCGCAGAAATAGCGAATAGGCAACTTCCTCCGCTCGGCCGCGAGGAAATTGTAGCACTTGGCAACCGTCCGGTTGGCTCGCCAGTGTTGCCAAGTTGCGTGTGGAAAATAGCCTTGTCTTGATGGATTTTATGAGGTAAAATAGAAAAATAAAAAATAAATAAATAAGAGAATCTGAATAGAATAATGAAAACATTGGGATTGTTTTCGAGTTCTTGAATTGCAGGAAGTTATGACATCGATGGTATTTGCGAGTTTTTAAAGAGCACGAGTTTGTTTGTGGGTTGTGGTAAAGGGTTCACGTTCCAAGACTAAACAAGACTAGCCACCCCGCCTCTCTCTCTCTCTCTCTCTCTCTCTCTCTCTCTCTCTCTCTCTCTCTCTCTCTCTCTCTCTCTCTCCTTGTTCTCCCTGCGTGCTTTCTTCGACTTGCTTGCTTGCTTTCTCTTTCTCGGTTCCTCTCACCAGCTGGGCCCTATCTCCTCACATCCCTCTCCCCTCTCTGCTTGCATCATGCACCGTACGGCCTCTCTCTCTCTCTCTCTCTCTCTCTCTCTCTCTCTCTCTCTCTCTCTCTCTCTCTCTCTCTCTGGCTGGTGCCTTCAAGATTTACACGTCCCTCCTGCCTCTTACCTCCTTTTGCTTTCTCCAAGCCGGGACTGCAGTCACTTCACATTTCATCCAGAAAATGACTTTTTGTCCAAGATTTTATTTGCAGGGTAACTTTGCATCTGTCCACTACCCAGTGCTTCTCTGTATCTCTCCTTCAGGCTGCTCTGTTTAATTGCCTTTCGTTGTTCTTCCTTATATATTGCGATATTTTCCAATATATATATATATATATATATATATATATATATATATATATATATATATATATATATATATATATATATATATATATATATCCCTCTATATCTTTATTATATCGGCCTTTTTTGTTACTGTGGTTTTCATGGTTTTTATTCACTTCCTCTCTTCTCAAAAGTTTTCGCAAGCGCTTTTCTTTATTCTTGATATCTTTTGCACACTTTCTCTCACTGGTCTTGCTCACTTTCACTCTTAACTTTTTCTCTTAGGGTTTTGCTTCATAATATGCCCTTTGATATATATATTTTTTTCCTTCTCTTCAAAGAGAGAAGAAAAATTTTTGTGCCAAGTCATTAGTTTCGAAAGACCGATCTTAAACGGATTTAGTCTGGGGTTAGAATTTATGATTTTTTTTTAAGATCTCGGTTGTGCAATTTCGAGGATTGGTGTTTTAAGTAGTAGTATTCTACAAGTATTTTTTTTGGCATCACGTACACACCGGTTTGCAACCATGTGTATCGGTTTTGTATGGTAGGCTGGGCCATCATACGTTATCTCGCAGAGAGAGAGAGAGAGAGAGAGAGAGAGAGAGAGAGAGAGAGAGAGAGAGAGAGAGAGAGCAACGCACTGGTGTGGAAACACCCGACTATTTCGAATGGTCTATACTTGGGTGATCATTTCCGACCCGGGTAAGTATCCTAACTTGTTGTTCTGGGAATTCCTGGATGGTAGGTGGAACACCGAGGGACCTATACTTAGGGGGAGAAAAAGACTCTCTCTCTCTCTCTCTCTCTCTCTCTCTCTCTCTCTCTCTCTCTCTCTCTCTCTCTCTCTCTCTCTCTCTCTCTCATAAACTTTCAAAAGATAATGATTTTATATGGTAAATGTTGCCACCTCAATCTTCGCGGGAACCATTTTAGATTTTGCCACCGCAAGTCTTGCATCGACCAAAATAGATGTTGCCACCTTAAAGCCTCGTTTTAACCATAGTGTATGTTGCCACCTCAAGACTCATGAACCATGGTGAATGTTGCCACCTCAAGACTCATGAACCATGATGAATGTTGCCACCTCAAGACTCATGAACCATGGTGAATGTTGCCACCTCAAGACTCATGAACCATGATGAATGTTGCCACCTCAAGACTGATGAATCATGATGAATGTTGCCACCTCAGGCCTCATGAATCATGATGAATGTTGCCACCTCGAGCCTCATGAATCATGATGAATGTTGCCACCTCGAGCCTCATGAATCATGATGAATGTTGCCACCTCGGGCCTCATATTAACCATGATGAATGTTGCCACCTAAGGCCTCAGAGGAACCATATTGAATTTTACCACCTCCAGCTTCATATAGGCCACAGATATTGCTATCCCGTGCTTCATATAAAGCATGATAAGCATTACCACCTGCAGCATAATCAGGAGTCGTAACAAATGTTGCCACCCCAAGTCTCATATGTGCCATGATAGATAGCATTCCACCTAGGAACAGAGACGGTCATCATGATAAATGTTGTCACCCCATGTCTCATATGTGCCATGATAGATAGCATTCCACCTCGAACAGAGACGGTCATCATGATAAATGTTGTCACCCCATGTCTCATATGTGCCATGATAGATAGCATTCCACCTCGAACAGAGACGGTCATCATGATAAATGTTGTCACCCCATGTCTCAGATGTGCCATGGTAGACAGCATTCCACCTCAGAGACGGTCATCATGATAAATGTTGCCACCCCATGTCTCATATGTGCCATGGTAGACAGCATTCCACCTCAGAGACGGTCATCATGATAAATGTTGCCACCCCATGTCTCAGATGTGCCATGATAGATAGCATTCCACCTCAAAGAGAGACGGTCATCATGATAAATGTTGCCACCCCATGTCTCATATGTGCCATGATAGATAGCATTCCACCTCGAACAGAGACGGTCATCATGATAAATGTTGTCACCCCATGTCTCAGATGTGCCATGGTAGATAACATTCCACCTCAGAGACGGTCATCATGATGAATGTTGTCACCTCAAGCCTGATGTTGACCGTTCTGAATGTTGCTTCCTCAAAAGCCTGATTAACTCTCACAACAAATATTGCCATATTAAGCCTCATAGTAATCTTCGTGATAGTTATAACCTTTTAGATTATTTATTCAGTTTGCTTTTATTTACGTTTTATAAGATTTCAGGAATGGAGTAGACCATAAATGAAACAAAATAAACGACATAAAGAGAGAAGTAAAGAAAGAGGAGAGGTAATCTTAGAGGTTTTGTCGTGGAAGACCTGCTTTTTTTTTGTTTGTTTCTTTGCTTTGTTGTAAGGGGGCAGGGAAGTGAGAGGCCGTAGCTGATGGGAAAGGTATGAGGGGGTTGCAAATTTCCAGGGCTTCGTGAAATGGGGGAAATAAACAGATGGAAATCTTTGTTTTATGTGCTTTGATTTTATTCATTTGCATATAGAGTGTACATTTGTATTTCGCTGCATCTGATGGCCGTTGAGCTACAGATCATTGTGACGTAACGGGCGCTCTTAAGCATCTGATCAGGAAATCGAAAATTATTGGATCCAATATTTTTTTTTTTTTCCTCTTATTTAGTGGTTAGTGGTGACTAGTTGTTTGGCTGGATGGGCTGGCTATACAGGTGAGTCCTGTCAGGAAAGTGTCTGTCATGCTGGAGTGTGTTAGCTGCATGTGTCATGCTGGGGTGTGTTAGCTGCATGTGTCATGCTTGGGTGTGTTTGCTGCATGTGTCATGCTGGGGTGTGTTGGTTGCGTGTCTCGTGCTGGGGTGTGTTGGTTGCGTGTGTCGTGCTGGGGTGTGTTAGCTGCATGTGTCATGCTTGGGTGTGTTTGCTGCATGTGTCATGCTGGGGTGTGTTGGTTGCGTGTCTCGTGCTGGGGTGTGTTAGCTGCATGTGTCATTCTGGGGTGTGTTTGCTGCATGTGTCATGCTGGGGTGTGTTGGTTGCGTGTGTCGTGCTGGGGTGTGTTAGCTGCATGTGTCATGCTGGGGTGTGTTTGCTGCATGTGTCATGCTGGGGTGTGTTAGTTGCGTGTGTCGTGCTGGGGTGTGTTAGCTGCATGTGTCATGCTGGGGTGTGTTTGCTGCATGTGTCATGCTGGGGTGTGTTAGGTGCGTGTGTCGTGCTGGGGTGTGTTAGCTGCATGTGTCATGCTGGGGTGTGTTTGCTGCATGTGTCATGCTGGGGTGTGTTAGTTGCGTGTGTCGTGCTGGGGTGTGTTAGCTGCATGTGTCATGCTGGGGTGTGTTTGCTGCATGTGTCATGCTGGGGTGTGTTAGGTGCGTGTGTCGTGCTGGGGTGTGTTAGCTGCATGTGTCATGCTGGGGTGTGTTTGCTGCATGTGTCATGCTGGGGTGTGTTAGTTGCGTGTGTCGTGCTGGGGTGTGTTAGCTGCATGTGTCATGCTGGGGTGTGTTTGCTGCATGTGTCATGCTGGGGTGTGTTAGGTGCGTGTGTCGTGCTGGGGTGTGTTAGCTGCATGTATCATGCTGAGTGTGTTAGCTGCATGTGTCGTGCTGGGGTGTGTTAGTTACGAGTGTCGTGCTGGGGTGTCTTAGCTGCATGTGTCATGCTGGGGTGTGTTATCTGTATGTGTCGTGCAGATGTTTGAATTAGATGTAAATGTCGTACAAGTGTGAAAGTTGGCTGCGTCGAAGCCCTCCCCACCCCGCACACACACACACACACGCACACACACACACACACACACACACACACACACACACACACACACACTTGTTTTTGTGTCATTCTAACACTGCATTTATTTCAAGTTTTTATCTTCTTTTTTATGTCCCACGATGTTAGTAATTGTTATTTACATTTTTTGTTTTCCTTGTTGACTTTTTTTTATTGTCGTTACCATCTTGGTTTAACGTTGGTCTTCTGTTCATTTTGTACTTTTTCGTTTACCATTGTTTTCCTTCCGTTTTGCCTGTTAACCTTCGGTATATCGTGTATTTGTATATGAACTTATGATGATTTTCGTACATTTATTGGTTTTCTGATACCGTATCTGTTTTCATTATCGTCTTATTTTCTCGTTTCTTATCTCTTGCTTATTATCATAGGAATCTGTTGCTTATTATCATAGTTATCTGTTGCTTATCATCATGGTTATCTGTTGCTTTTTATCATAGTTATCTGTTGCTTATCATCATAGTTATCTGTTGCTTATTATCCTAGTCATCTGGATGATATGTGATATTACATCTTGCATTTCTGCTTTAATCTCATGTTTTTGTTTCTTCCAAAGAGTTTTATCGTTTTATATATGAATTTATTCATCTTCAAAAAAAGTGTATGTATATATATATATATATATATATATATATATATATATATATATATATATATATATATATATATATATATATATGTATTTTTTTTTTTTGTCGCTGTCTCCCGCGCTTGCGAGGCAGCGCAAGGAAACAGACGAAAGAAATGGCCCAACCCACTCCCATACTTATGTATATACATACGTCCACACACGCAAATATACATACCTACACAGCTTTCCATGGTTTACCCCAGACGCTTCACATGCCCTGATTCAATCCACTGACAGTACGTCAACCCCGGTATACCACATCGATCCAATTCACTCTATTCCTTGCCCTCCTTTCACCCTCCTGCATGTTCAGGCCCCGATCACACAAAATCTTTTTCACTCCATCTTTCCACCTCCAATTTGGTCTCCCACTTCTCCTAGTTCCCTCCACCTCCGACACATATATCCTCTTGGTCAATCTTTCCTCACTCATTTATCTCCATGTGCCCAAACCATTTCAAAACACCCTCTTCTGCTCTCTCAACCACGCTCTTTTTATTTCCACACATCTCTCTTACCCTTACGATATATATATATATATATATATATATATATATATATATATATATATATATATATATATATATATATATATATATATTTTTTTTTTTTTTTTTTCATACTATTCGCTATTTCCCGCGATAGCGAGGTAGCGCTAAGAACAGAGGACTGGGCCTTTGAGGGAATATCCTCACCTGGACCTCTTCTCTATTCCCTCTTTTGGAAAAAAAGAAAAAAAAAAAAAAACGAGAGGGGAGGATTTCCAGCCCCCCGCTCCCTTCCCTTTTAGTTGCCTTCTACGACACGCAGGGAATACGTGGGAAGTATTCTTTCTCCCCTATCCCCAGGGATATATAATATATATATATATATATATATATATATATATATATATATATATATATATATATATATATTTATATTTATTGTTGGGCTTCGAAACGTCACAAATCAGTGTATTATTTAGTCTTATGGGGTTTACTTGTCTTTTGCTTAAGGAATTAGAAAAAAAAAGATAATTGAGTTATAGCTAATTTTCTCTGGCAACTTGACGTGTTTGTACAATTTTTTTTCCGTTAGCTTTGGTAGTTATTTTTTAGTTAATGTACTTGGTCTGCTTGATTTACATTTATTTATTAATATTTCTTTATATTCTTTTTCCTTTTTTCACTCATAGTCGTAGTATGACTTTTAACTGCATTACGCTGGTGATCTTATATGATATAGTATTCAAGTATATCAGGACGTCCGTCCGTGACTAGTGCCTTGAGAGAGAGAGAGAGAGAGAGAGAGAGAGAGAGAGAGAGAGAGAGAGAGAGAGAGAGAGAGAGAGTCATGTGTCGTGGGGAGTGCTGTATTTTGGCGTTCTTTTGACTTGTTACTGACGACGCTTTATTGTATTTTCGACAATAGCAGATCTCACGGATGGGATAGTTGGACAGTTTGTTGCCTGTTGTTGTGAGAGTCATCTCTCTCTCTCTCTCTCTCTCTCTCTCTCTCTCTCTCTCTCTCTCTCTCTCTCTCTCTCTCTTTCTCTCTCTCTCTCCATGAACACGAGGCAAGGCAGAGGTTATTTAAAGGCAGCAGTATACTTGGGGCCTGCCTCTGTAACCATCAACAACATCGGAGAACACTAAAGAGTTATGGTGGTCACAGTTTAACTCAGTTCCCCCCCACGTCCAGCAAAACACACACACGCACACACACACACACACACACACACACACACACACACACACACACACACACACGGATAAATTTGGTAAACTTAGAAACGAAATGGGAGACGTGGACATTATACATTAAAAAGTCCGACAGTTGTAGTACAGATAATTCAAGAGTTGGAACCCTACGAGTGTAG
The DNA here is from genome assembly GCF_036320965.1 of Panulirus ornatus. Taxonomy (NCBI): domain Eukaryota; kingdom Metazoa; phylum Arthropoda; class Malacostraca; order Decapoda; family Palinuridae; genus Panulirus; species Panulirus ornatus. Next base: position 5,454,345 of record NC_092228.1, read on the forward strand.
GACTCCCTCCCTGTCTGCGGTTCAAATAGGTAATTACACACTGTCTCTCCCTTCCCCCTTCTTTCCACCCATGGCCGTACTGTCTCACTATGCCCAGTCCGCCAAGCCTTCTCTGTGTCATTGTGGACGACAAACTGACCTCGAAGGAGCGCGTCAGCACCATCATCTAGTCCCTCAAGCTGCCGCCTCTACATCTGTCCTAGATTCAAGACACCTCGACCCTAACTTCGCCTGAATTCAAGAACACACACACACACACACACACACACACACACACACACACACACGACGTTCATTCCTCCAAGACTCGCTTAATTCTTTCCCCGCCTTATCTGTCTTCGTCCCTCCCACCCACGTCCACCACACAAAGGAGACTGTTTGATAAGGTGTGTGTAGATAAGAACCTACAAGATCCACCCACACCACTTTGCAAGGGGCGCTCGACACACCGGCCCTCCGAAGTCTCCTCGGCCATGCCTTGGACCTCACCTCATACTGTCCAGGAAGGAGTTACTGCACCATTCCCGCCACCGCCACACCAGAGATCCCTTGTCCCCGAGTTACACAGCTCAACACCACAGCAGCATCGAACCCATCCCATCCCAGCTGTCGCAGGCGGCCACAAGAACAGCCCCGTCTCAGCCATTTCGGTCATTGTCATTATTCATCAGCCTGCCAGCCTAGTGTCTAGGTAAACAAACAAACAAACAAACAAAAAAGACCGTCTGTCGAACCCCCCACTGTTTCTCGTATACCCAGTTCTCTATGGTGGCTGTAATTCTTGCTCTGTATTTTTCAATTGTTTTTTAAATGCATTTACTTCGGTTGACCGTTAATTGTTATTATTATTATTATTATCATTATTATTATTATTATTATTATTATTATTATTATTATTATTATTATTATTATTGGACACATAAATACATACACACACGCACCTATTGAAATTAGATATACGTAGAGATATACACTTCTAGGTAGAGTTCCGCTGTGTAGAGTTATGCAGAGGCAGGACAGTAGTCGTGTGTGAAGGAGGGCATTAAAAGTGGGTTAAGTGTACGTGCCTCGTGCGCGCTTGAGGTTCTAGAGGTTAGTGAGGAGGTGGCGGAGGGGGGAGGGGGAGGTTGGGTTGGGGCAGGTCAGTGCACCGAGGGAATGAGCAAGTTGGCAGCGGCTAATGACTCGTGCAGCAGCAGCAGCAGCCCCTCCGCTGGTAAATATGTTGGCCTTTGATTGATCTGTGTCCCTAGTCTGCCTTTGTTGTGGCTTGTCCTCTTTTGGATCTCCTCGCAGGCCACGTTCCCTCTGTGCTTCTGTTAGTTAGCTCCCACCTCTCTCTCTCTCTCTCTCTCTCTCTCTCTCTCTCTCTCTCTCTCTCTCTCTCTCTCTCTGTAGTGAGAGCTACGCGCTGACCTGCTTCTTGGCCAAATCTCGTTGTAATCAAGTACTCTCTCTCTCTCTCTCTCTCTCTCTCTCTCTCTCTCTCTCTCTCTCTCTCTCTCTCTCTCTCTCTCTCTCTCGGACAGTCGTAAGTAGTAAGATACTCACTCCTGAGACGCCCGGGGCTGTAAATTGTAACACGCCGGTGCGGGAAAACTTATGTTTGACCGTAACGTAGCCAGGCAAGGCTCGGCGAGGCAGCCCCCCACCCCTTCTCCCTTTCGCTGTGGTATATGACTTGTTTTTCTAAGTCGTGTTGTGTGTCGGTCACGACGGGCTGATCCCCCAAGTCTTACGTTTCACGGTCTTCTGGTTGTCTCGAGGACCCGGCAGCTTCCTGTCCGGTGATCTCTTAGTTATTGGAGGGAGGGTGGGGAGGTCTCTTTCTCTCTTGGGTGTCGGACGGACTTACGTCTTCGGGGGAGTTGGGGCGGGGGTGGATTGGGGGGTGGGGGGTGGGGTGGGGGAGGAGGTTTGGAGTAGGAGACTTTCTGAAGCATCGTAAGGTATATGGTCCCGGACCCAGCTGTGTGTGTGTGTGTGTGTAGAAGACCCTCCCGAAAGCATCGCAAGGTAAGGGAGGGTCGTAGACCCAGCTTTGGGTGGGGAAAAAGACGTCGCAAGGGTATACTCTTATTAAGGTTAGGTTAGGTCCCAGACTGACCTTTAGTTGGTAGAAGACCTCCGAAACCATCGTAAGGTACACGCAAAGTAAGGTAAGGTAAAGTGCCAGACCCAGCTGAGGAGGGGTAGAAGACCTCCGAAACGAATGTTAAGGTATACATAAGTTTATTGTCTTGTGGATGTTGGGGTCCATATATAGTGGGGTCGATGTTGTTCTCCATTCAGTGAGCCCAACAATAAGAGCCCTGAACTCTGGCCTCTGACCTCCCGGCTTTGTGATCGTGGGACGCGACGAGGCCTGCCATCAACAAGGATGGATCGGTAGGTTCCTCCTCCCCGGCCAGGATTTATTCGTCGCTCTTCCTGTGAACGTACGTCAAAGGGGGGTTGCTGAGGGGCACCGGGACGTTGCATTTTGTGAAGTGCACCACCGCCGTTCAACTCAGGTCAGGTGAAACATTATAGTTTTCCAGAAGAGGTTTGTTTTATCGTTATCTAACGCTTGAGCAGGGCGGTACAGTCCTTGAACACGGTGGTACGAGCGTTAAACAGGACGTTTACAATCCTGGTGGGCACAGTGGTACTTTCCTTGAGCACGACGGTGGTACGACCTTTGAGCATAATGATCCCCGTAGCGTCGTGCTCAGGGGGTCGCGCCAAGTGCTCAAGGGCCGTACCGTCGAACAAAAGGCGTTTAGAGTAGCGGACGACAGTTGCCAGAAGGATGAATCTTCGTTTGTACTGCCTGGCCCTTTATTTTTGCCGGGCTCCACAGCGTTCCGGTCTCTTTGAAAACTGCTTCTTTAAAGGTGACAGTTTCCCTCTGTTTCGCCGTCTTTAATTTCATTTCTTTATCTAGCTCTGTGGGTATGGTACAAAATGATCGCACCTTTTCTCGCAAAAGTGAATATCTTGACATATCATCGTGTGGTTGAGAATCTTTGGTACTATTATTTCGTGTTGCTAGATGTTTCGTATGCATTAAGATCAGAGGTTTAAGGACGTTAAGTAATATTTGGTGGTAGTTTGTCGTGAGGATACGTCACCGTCGCACTCAGAGGACTGTGGCGGGATAAGTTGATAAATGATATTAAAAGGGCGCGCTGGGGTGGGTGTGCCAAAATACCGTAAGCGCGGGGCCTCAGCTGAGGCGCTGGAGGGTGATCGTACAAGAGCTCGACTATTAATGTACTGAATGGTTCGTTCTCGCCACCTGGCCTCCTCACTTCTCGCTCCCCTCTCTCTCTCTCTCTCTCTCTCTCTCTCTCTCTCTCTCTCTCTCTCTCTCTCTCTCTCTCTCTCTCTCTCATTATTATTATTATCATTATATTGTTATATCATCATCGTCATTATTATTATTATTATTATTATTATTATTATTATTATTATTATTATTATTATCATTGTTGTTGTTGTTATGATAACTGTTATTGATGATATCAGCATTATCACGGCAGATAGACAGACACGCAGGAGCAGCTGCATCAGTTGCAGCCGCCGCCACGCAACAACCTGTCTGTTCCCCCCGGTGCAACAGTGGAAGTTGTCTTGTACATTTCAGGGGGATGAGGCTCTTGGCCCTTCAGGAGGAGAAGGTAGTAGTAGTAATAGGTACACGCCAAGTGCACAGCTGAGGACTCGTGCGTTCGCACGAGCCAGAGGGCCGGGCAGGGGTGTGAGGAGGGGAGGGGTGTGGACATGAGGAAGAGGAGAGAGGGGCGAGGTGTTGACGGTGACAAAGAACGGAGACTGTGAAGGAAAAGTGGGACTCATATATAAGGGACTTGAGGGTTAGTGGAAGTTAATTACACCCTTGAGCACAAAGATACGACCCCTGAGCACGACGGGTGCGGCCCTTGAGCACAAAGGTTGGGTACGACCGTTAGCACAAAGGTACGACCCCTTGAGTTCGACGGGTACGACCCTTGAGTTCGACGGGTGAGGCTTGTGGATACGAAGGTACGACCCCCTGGGTTTCATGACCTAACCTTTGACCTGACCCATTTGGGAAGGTGGGGAATCTCCAAGTAAGGGATGGAACCCGGAAGTGAGGAAAGCCAGAACAGAGGATCAGGTAATGTCTTCACCTTGAGTGTTCGATGAGGAAGTTTGGCGTAGATGTTGGCGTAGGTGTGAGAGACAAGCGTATATATATATATATATATATATATATATATATATATATATATATATATATATATATATATATATATATATATATAAATATATATGAATAATGGGCGAGGGGCCACTGGGGGTCACTACTGATGAAGAGGGACATACTAGTGTGCCTGTGTACCCAATGACCGCTGGTCTGGGAGGTTTGATACAACACTGAGTTTAACTTGGGTTTTATTTGGTTTATACTCAATCTTGTTTTGTTGGTGGGTAACGCACTCGCTTTAAGTATACAGTATGAGTTATTTTTAAGTATCTTTATGTTCTCGTCTGTGGTCAAGTGATACGAGTTGCCCAGAGGACGTTGCCCGGTGTAGTTTAATGTGTGTATATAAGCAAGTTTAATCGTGCTAGTCGGGGGGATGGAGGATAATGCAACGTGCAAAGGAAGTGTTGCTGAGGTGGAGGGAGAGAATCGTTTTGTTTGCCAGGAGAGCGGGCCGACCTTGTGTGTGTGTGTGTGTGTGTGTGTGTGTGTGTGTGTGTCAGTGGGTGTAATAAACTTAACAATATACCCGGGGGCTGCAGCCGCTGCCAAAACACCGTCGAGAGTGCAAGTAACATTTACGTAACACTCGGTCACGTCTGGGGGTCTCTCTCCCCCTGCGAGAGAGAGAGGCTTGCTGTGTAGGTATCGAGAACGTAACACCGACCATCGCATCAAGGCACAGGATGTTTCCATGACACGTGAAGATCGCTGATAGTGTAATACTTCTCCCATTTCCTCAGTGAGAAATTACTCTAGCAGCCACAGCAGTGAGTGAAGTATCTGGGGATGGTATACTTTCGTGTGGTGTCTTCCCTCACGAACGGTGTGCGAGATGTCAAGTTGCTACAGCATAAGTGAGTGGAGTATCTGCGGATGGTATACTTTCGTGTGGTGTCTTCCCTCACGAACGGTGTGCAAGATGGGTGGATGAAGGCTTCTATGTCAAGAAATATGTATTCCACGAACTTTCTCCCCCTCACTGCCGTCTTCATTTAACCCTTCCCGACTCTAAATTTGCCAAGAGGAGGAGGGGAAAAAAGAGAGGGAATATAAAAAACACACACTCGAGAATGGCACACATTAATCCGTCGAGTCTTGCCTGTGGGTTGGCTGGTCCAGCTGCTTGCCACCAGCTGCGCCCACTGGGGCCCACTACACCCCCTACCCCCTCTCACTGCTACCCCAACCCCCTTCCACCCCCCTCTCTCTACCACCAGCCTTGTACACATACCTCTATCAGAGCCAAGCTACGGTTATATCTACTGGGGGTGTTGGGCTAGTCCTTAACCCCTGGTGCACGGCTGTACGACCCTTGAATCACGGTGGTACGTCCCTTCGGTGTGATGGCATTTGTTGGGCCAGTCCTTAACCGCTGAACCACCTGTAACGACCCTTGAAGTACGGTGGTACGACCCTTTGGTATGATGGAATGGCCTTTGACCCGACCCTTTAGTAAGTAATCTCAAAGGCTTGACCCGTCATGCCGTCGTGCTCAAAGGGGGTCGTGCCGTCGTGCTCAAGGGGTTGTGCAGTCGTGCTCAAGGGATCGTGCTCAAAGGGGCGTGCCGTCGTGCTTAGGGGTATGCGCCAAAGGGGACTCATGATTATTGTGTTGATATTGGGTGTACCAGCTGACCTGACGGGAGGAGGGTTCTGGGAATGATGAGGCTTCACGTGAGGATCGGCGAGATGTGGCGAGGAGCGGCGAGGCGAGTAGTATGGTGGTGAAGGGTGGCGCCGGTGTGGTGTGGTGAGAGGTGTGTGTGTGGCGTGGTGAGCGGTGGTGAGGAGTGGTAGAGGCTTGGTGAGGCCAGGCAGATCTGGCCACACTGCAACGCTTGGTTTGCGAGCCACAGAAAGCAAAAATACCAACCAATGCCGCTGTTCCCACTGCCAACACCGCTTGCTCTCTCTCTCTCTCTCTCTCTCTCTCTCTCTCTCTCTCTCTCTCTCTCTCTCTCTCTCTCTCTCTCTCTCTCCCTGCTGCTTGCCTGCCTGCTTGCTTGCCTGACTGACTGACTACTTGAGTGTTCCATCGTCTGCTGCGTGGTTGCTAGTTGTTTCTTGTCTGTCTGTCTGTTAGTCTGTGTAGGTGATTGATTAGGTATATTAAGTCTGGTCTGTGTGTTGGTTTCGTTGAGTGATTGGGTATTTGCCTCCGTCTGTACTTGCTGCCTGCTTGC